>NW_024704745.1:80038232-80274600 GCF_018977255.1 Callorhinchus milii | reverse complement strand
GTTGCTGCAGAGTATTAACAGAGCGGCAATATTTCCTGACTTGTGGCTTCTCTCTGTGTCTCTCTGTCTGTCTGACTGACTGTCTGTCTGTGTCTCTGTCTTTCTGTCCCTCTCTCTATCTGTTTCTGTCTGTCTTTGTGTCTCCCTCTATCTGCAGTGGGGGTTTAAGCCCCAACGTCAGGACTTGGAATCACACAGTCTAAGCTGAGGCTCCGGGGCAGCGCTGGGGGGGGGTTGTATTGTGGGATGAGACGTTAAACCGAGGTCCCGTCTGTACCTGTTCATGTGGATGTTAAAGACCCCGCGGCTGGGTGACCAAAGTTGGTTTTGACCAAAACACACAGTTAGGACTTAACGACAGATAGAGAGAGAATGAGGCAGAGGAATAATAACAATAATAATAGGAATAATCCCGGCATTTAATAAATAATAATCCTTACATTTGATATAGCGCCTTATCTCATCTTCAAGACACACAGCAGTGTCCATAAACAGTTGTGGACTGAGTTTACAGCGCTTCACAGGACTATGTTTATTTGAAGACACGAGAAGAGGCCAATTGCACACAGCATTGTCTTGCAAACAGTCGTGAAATTAATGACCAATTTTACTGGAGAGGGAGAGAGAGATGGAGAGAGCCAACATCCCGAGACTGAACAGAAAGAAAGCAAAGAATAGGGGCGATGATCTGGAAACTGAATAACAATTTGGGATGTTTTATATGTACATGCAAATGTGCAATCTGATCTTGTCAATTAGTGTTCGGTTAATCAGCTCCACATGTACTTACAGAGTCAGAGGAAATCCCTGAGCGGTTAACATTGGAAGGGCTCCGTCGATAGCTCAGTCTCTCTGTCGGGTCAGAAGGCCGGAATCCTGCAGTCTCAGCGCCTCGGGACGTCCTCCTGACGTGAAAGCCACTTTACAGATGTAATTTTGTTGTTGTTGTAGTTTAGTGGTTAGAGCACTCGCCTCGCAAGAGAAAACACCCGCCATTTGACTAACAACCAGGTTCCTACTTACTACTCTGTAAACAGAGCCTACTGGAGTAAGGAAAGTTGCTCAAGGTTTCGCCCTACTCTGGAATCGAACCCGGCTCCTCTTGTTTGCGAGGCTCTAACCAACAATAATAAAATAAAAATAAAATGGTCACTCAGTCCACGATCGTTTGTGGGACACTGCAGTGCATCTCGAAGACATAATAAGGCACTATATCAAATGCAAGGATTATTATTATTATTATTAAACCACTGGACAACACTCCAATTATTATAATACTTATTAACTATAATAATCCTTTGCATTTGATTTATCACGTCGTTGAGACGTCTCAAAGCGCTTCACAAATTGTCCTGCAAAATGACCGATTATCACATCAAATGCGTTATGAAATGTCGCAGAATAAGTCCTCGCTGTGTCAAGGGCCTGGAGATGTTTTGCCTTCATGAGAGTAACAGCTCAACCAGACAGCGCAGAACTCAAACATCGCAGAACCTTACACATCGAGGCCAAGGTGAGCAAAGGTAAAATTCTGATCAAAGCCACGTTAATAATAATGATAATCCTTGCATTTGTTACAGTGCCTTTCATGTCATGTCGGCAGGACATGAAAGGCGTTCCTTCAAATTGTTTTACTTTAAACTGTAGTGACTGTGTATTTTGTAGGCCAACATGGCAGCCAATTTGCACACAGCTACATCCCCACAAAAGCCGTGGGGTCAGTGAATGATATTTATCTGGTGTGTTGTCGGCCACGAAACCGGGACAGAGAAACTCTTTTCCTTCTCTTTTCCAACAGCGGATATAATAAGCCTCACATTTGATACAGCGCCTTATTATGTTGAGGCGTCTCAAAGCACTTCACAGGATATATTGCAAAGTGGATTGATTGACTGTATTTTGTGAGTGAAACCCGGCAGCCAATCGCGCACAGCAGCGTCCCCCAAACAGTCGTGGGTCCAGTGACCAAATTTTTATTTATTTATTTATTTTGAAGGGGTTATTACCCCCGGCCGCCAATCAGCTAACACCCGGGTTCCCACTCACTGCTGTAAACAGAGGGGTGCGGAGTAAGGAAACTTTCCTCAGGTTTCTCTCTGCCCGGGAATCAAACCCGGGTCCTCGCGCTGGCGAGGGGAGTGTCTAACCGCTGAGCCACAGGACTCCATGAACTTTAATCTTCACCTTTAATCTGCTGTAACATCTCACCCAAAGGACGACAGTTCTGACAATGCAGCCCCCCCCCAAACCCCCCCAACCCCCACCCCCCAGCAATGCTGGAGCATCAGTGTAAACCGTAAACTCAACGTCCACCAGAGGGTTTATTTTTATTTCCCCCCCACCCCCCCATCCCACCCCAAATTTTTTCTGAATATTATTTTTTAAGAAGCGATGCCTCATTATCTGAGCAAATTACTGAGCTGGGCAGAGCGGGAGACGCTGACAAACAGTTTAAGTGAGGCAGTCAGTGAAGCATTGAAAGTTAATAACCGTGTGTGTGTGTCTCTCCTAACGTTAATTTACCTCCTTCCTAATGTCTACCTCAATATCTCTTGTGAGTCACAGCGCCTCAGAGAGATTAAACACTCCAACACACAGAGAGAGAAAGTCCATACCATAACTTATTCAACTTATTCTTTCGCTTCCGTCTTAAACACCTAACATCTCAATCATCCTTACGGTTGATAGAATGCAGCGTCTCAGCACGCCGTCGAGATGTTTCAAAGTGCTTCACGGGATTGAGTGTGAAGTGTAGTGACTGTGTTTGCAGGCGAACGCAACAGTCCTATGGCCCAAACCTGGCGGATTGTGGGCCAGGACACAGAAGGAAAGAGAGAAACTCCTTTCTCTTTTCCATTAGCATCGCAGGATCTTTAACTTCCACCTGAACAGCCACAGACGGGACCTCGGTTTAAGGATGGCGTCTCTGACAATGCAACACCCCCCAGCGCTGCATTGGTGCATCAGCTTAGACTGTGTGATTCCAGGTCCTGACGTGGGGGCTTGAACCCACAATCTTCTGATTCAGAGATGAGAGAGAGACAGAGAGAGAGAGAGAGAGAGAGCATATCAATGGAAAGTGATGTGTAGTATTAGCTGGTTAGACTCCAGCAGTTACTCCCAACACATACTCTGGGCTCCCCCCAAGCCTCGGCACTTGCCAACCTGCGCCTAATACTCTGCAGAATTGGGTAACCAGGAAGTGACCCTCCAGGGAGAGAGTGCGAGCTCTATTCCAGACATACGGGAATTTCCATGTGTAGTGGGGACGCATGGAATTCTCAGTCTGGCTTGGAGACTCTTAAGCCACGGTGATGGGTTTCCAATGTTTTAGAATGTAATGCGTGCTCTCGCTCTCTCTCTCTCGCTCTCTCTCTCTCTCCTGGAGGGTGCATCCTGCTTATCTAATTCCAGTGAGTATTGGGCGCAGGTTGTCAGACACCCGGCTGACAAAAAACGAAAGGTCCCACATTAGGGGATGAGCCGAGTTTATTGTACTGGGAAAACACGTGCACTTCATAACTGCAACTTTATTTGCACAATACAACACAACCTCAGCACTACCGAGAATAGTCTATTCCTAACGCTTCACTTAGCATCCTGGAGTCATTAGGCAGGACGTGATTTATTGGTAGGACGCCTGACTGCTGAAACCCAGCTGCAAAGATATTCAGACTACGCTAGGTGAAATGGAAAAATAGGTTATTCCTCGATAAGTTGGGAGTCATGTGCTGCACGTGAAATCCTCACTGGGAGGGAGGGAGCAATCTATAACAATAATAATAATTCCGGCATTTCATACAGCGCCTCATCGCGTCATCGATACGTCTCAAAGCACTTCACAGGATACACTGTAAAGTGAGTCACCCGTATACTTTGTGGGCGAAATGTGGCAGCCAATTGCGCACAGCAGCGTCCCACAAACAGCCGTGGATTGAGTTATTATTGTTTTATTAGGATTATTATTGTTTTTTTTAGGATTATTACCCCCGGAAAAGCGATCCACCAATCGACTAACAATTGGGCCCCCGCTTGCTGTTAGGTTAACAGAGGAGTTTGCAGTAAGGAAACCTGAATAAGCTTTCGCCTTGAGCCTGGGAATCGAACCCGGGTCGCTTGTGAGGCAAGCGTGCTAACCTTTACGCTACGGGACTCCAATATAATAACCCTTGTATTTGTTGGTCTTATCACCTTGTCGAGACATCTCAAAAGTGTTTCACGTGATTTTACTTCAGTGACGTGACTGTGCATTTTGTTAGAGGACACGGCAGCCAATTTACAACATCCAGCAACGTCCCACACCCAGCCATGAGAGCGAATGAGCATTGTATCTGGGGCATCATTGGCCCGGACACCGGGAGAGAGAGAGAAACTCTATCCTTTATCTTTTATCGACTAGAGGAGAGAGAGAGCTACTGATGAGCCAGGCCGGGCTGTGCTGTCATCAGCAGTGAGATCCCTGGGATACTATGGACCCTCATGGCTCAGGAACCGGGACCAAAGACCGTCACTAGAGGGATGATGGTGAAGGTACAGGCTGCTGCCACAGGGATTTTTAACAAGAGCCGGAAAGGGTGAGATTGAGTATTCTATCGCAGCACTGCACTGGAACATCAGCCCGGTCTCGGAGATCAAGGCGAGGTGGGGATTCAACACACAACCTTGTGACCCAGAGGGCGCGGGTACTGCACACAGACACACACCATCCCTCGCTCAACAATTCCGGCTTCGTGCTGAGCATGAGATTTGCCCCTCGCACCTCGGGGGAGTCTGAAAAGATTATTCTGGCTTTCCTTTCTCAATGAGCAGCGTTTCCCGGCTCCCCTCATAATAACAACAACAATAATAATAATCCTTGCATTTGATCCAGCTCCTTATCATGCCATCCAGACGTCTCAAATATTCTGTGAAGTGTAGTGACTGTGTATTTTGTGGGCTTTTTATGGGCTCACAAACAGGCGTAGATTAAGTGACCAAATTATTATTATTTCTTTTTTGAAGGGATTATTACCTCCAGAAAGTGATCCGCCAATTGTCTTAACAACCGGGTTCCTCCTCACTGCTGGTAAACAGAGGCGTGTGGGGTAAGGGAACTTGTCCAACATCTCGCCCTGCCCAGGGATCAAACCCGGGTCCTCTCGCTTGCGAGGCGAGTGTCCAACCACTGAGCTACAGGACTGCACTAGACACCAAGTCTATTTGATGAAGGAAGATCAGGCTGCGGTGAAGCTACAGAGTAATCAGATTGTGGGCAAGGAATCTGAAGCTCTCCAGCTGTTGCCTATGTTTACCGTTAGGGACCACAGTGTTGTATCTGTGCTGACGGGGAGCAGATTAACTGCAGAATTCAGCAGCCTTTTCCACCGGTCAGTAAACCTCAGGAATCCGCAGCTACTGGGGGGGCTTTGCGTGGTTCAGCGCTGCGTGTCCTGCTATTTCTCATTAATGAGAGGTCAAGGCTGTGACCAGACACCAGGTAGTAATTAACTGCTTGGCTCAGCATCCTCAGGTGTCAGCCTGACTCGCTCGCTCCCTCGCTCGCTCGCACATGCTCTCGCCTCAGCCTGGCTCGGTCGGTGTTGAAACGAAGTAGTTAAAAAGCAAAGACCTACTGACTGATAGTTAACAATAACAAGAGATAGGTTTTAAGGTGGGTTTTGATGGCAGAAACGGAGTGGAGGGGCGAGGCGGAGGGTCTCGGGGATATATTCAGAGGCAAATGCAACAGCTAAGTTGTGCACAGCAACGTCTCGCAAACAGCCATGAAGTGAGCGACTGATTTGATTTGGGAGATTGTTGGCCAGGACACCAGGAAAGAGAGAGAGAGAGAGAGAAACTCCCATCTCTTTTCGAATGGTGCCGCAGGATCTTTAATGTCCTCGTGAAAAGGACACGGACGGGAATGTGGGTTTAAAATCTCATCCAAAGGACAGAGTCTCCAACAAGTAACAATCCGCCCACAGCGCTGCACTGGAGAGCCAGATTGGACGGAGAGCACAAGAAGCTTGTGACTCAGCGGTGATAGAGCGACGGACTGAGCCAAGCTGAATATTGGAGGCGGGAGAGGTGTGTGGGGGGGCCATGGGGGAGGTGGGGAAGAATCTATTGCAAGGTAAACTGTTCCTGGGGGTGTGGGGGGAGAGAGGCCACACGTTTGAGAACCGGAGAGTGACTGACACTGTTTTGCTGTAACTCAGACACAGGGTTTCGGTCTGACTGCTTCACTGCTTCTCCATTTAATGTGACTTGATGGCCCTCAGGACAATTAGTCTCTCTCAGGAATCAAACGCAGTTTCCATCTGCTCTCTCTCTCTCCTCTCTCTCTCTCTGTCTTTCTCTCTCACTCGCCCTCTCTCGCTCCATCAGGCAGGCAGTCACGAGCACGGCCTTGATTTATTCAACCGTTTAGAGTCAACTTCGCTACACCGCGCACTCACTCGCTTGTCTGTAACATCACAAGATCGTGCAGTCCTGTAGCTCGGGGGTAAAGACACGCGCCTCGCAAGCGAGAGGACCCGGGTTCGATTCCCGGGCAGAGAGAAACGTTGGGCAAGTTTCCTTACTCCACACACCTCTGTTTACACAGTGAGAAGGAACCCAGTTGTTAGTGGATTGGCGGATCCAGGGCAACAATCCCTCCAAATATAAATAGATAAATAAATAAATAAATGATATTTTGGTCACTCAAATTATGGCCGCCGCGTTTCGCCCACAAAATACACAGTCACTACACTTTACAGTGTATCCTGTGAAGCGCTTTGAGACGTCTCGAAGACGTGACGAGGCTCTATGTCAAATGCCGGGATTATTATTCCAACACTGAGACATGAAATGTAAATGTAATCACAAATGTAATCTTCTTCTCCTGATAATGAAGTTTTGCAGTATTTTGTTTTTGTTTATACTTCAATGATAATGACTTTCTACTCACAGTCTAAGCTGACGCTCCAGTCCAGTGCTGGGGGCAGCGACACCTCATCGCAGGCATCTTCGTTCATATGAGACGTTAAAGCTCTCCCGTGGAACTGTTCACATCGATTTACACTGTATGTCCAGCACGGACACAGGCCACTCGGCCCAACCAGTCTGTGCCGGTGGTTATACTCCACACCAGTCTCCCCCCATTCCTTACCCCCCCCCCACACACCCTTCTATTCTCCCCTCCCTCATGTGAAGGTCTAGGTTCCTCTTGAATGTATCTACACTCTCTGATTCATCCACCACTTCAGGCAGCGAGTTCCACAATCTCACTGCCCTCTGTTAGATTCCCTCTTGAGGATCTCTAGTGAAAAAAAAAGGCCTGACTTCTCCAGTCTATCCTGATAGCAGTGCCTACCAACCCTGATCTCACCCCCGTAACCCTAAAACCAGAAAGGTCATTGACCTGAAATGTTAACTCAATTTCTCGAAGATGTAATAATATTAATCCTTGCATTTGACACAGTGCCTTGTCATGTCCTTGAGACGTCTCAAAGTGCTCCACTTTGCTTCACCTCAAAGTGACCAAAATATTATTATTTTATGACATTTATTGGTTTGAAGGGATTATTAACCCGGAAAAGCAAATCGCTAATCAACTAACAACCGGGTTCCCATTTACTGCTGGTAAACGGAGGTGTGTGGAGTAAGGAAACTTGCCTAAGGTTTCTCCCTGCCCGGGAATCAATCCCAGGTCTCTCACTTGCGAGCTGAGGGCTCTAACCACTGAGGTACAGGACTTCACACTTATAAGGTGCTATATCAAATGCAAGGGTTACTATCATTATTAGAAAATAGGGTGAAGGGTTTTGAGACGTTCCTGATGTGAAAGGCACTGCATCTACAGCAAAGATTATTATAACCCAATGGAACTGTCTTCCTTTCCACGGAGATGTGAGCTCAGTGACATTTGTAGACTAATGATCCCCACATGATGGTATCTCAAATCTCAGCATCACAGATAACAAACCATGTCGTCAAAGTGAAAATAGATTCGAAAATTCAATCAAATGTGAAATAAAATGAATCTATAAACAAACAAATGTGTGTACAAGACAAACAAATATTGGAGTTAAATCGCGATCATTTCGAAGCAAAAAAATCCCTTCTGGTTCAAGACACACATTTCCTGTTGCCTGGCACTGCGCGTGCCATGTGGTTTAGCCGGTTACACTCCAGCAGTTTCCCCAACACACACTCTGGGCCCCCCCAAGCCTTGGCTCTTGACAACCTGCGCCTAATACGCTCCGGAATTAGGTAAACAGGATGTGTCCCTCCAGGGGGAGAGAGAGAGAGAGAGAGCGCATTCCATTCCAATAATCTATCTCTGGGGTTTCCATGTGTAGGTGGGATGGATGGAAATCTCAGTTGGGTTTGGAGACTCTTAACCGTGGTGATGGGTTTCCGTGTGTGTCAGACACCCGGCTGACTCCCCAAAAAATGGAAGCTGTGTTTGGTTGCAAAACACGGAGAGGATGTTCAAATTGAGACCTAATATGAGATGGGACCAGGTCACTGGCTTTACCTGTGAGGAATCCGGCTCACGTATTAGCAATCTCACCTCCTCGGTCGGAAGGTTAGACTGTGAGTTCAAAGTTCCAATGGGATGGTCAATGAGGCACAAGAATAATAACAACAACAATAACAACAACAACAACAACAACAAGATTCCATTTATAAAGCGCCTTTCACGTCAGGAGGACGTCCCAATAACTCTTGGGTTCCACATAGCACCTTTCACATCACGAGAACGTCTCAAAGCGCATCACAGGAGAGACCGTAGAGTGTAGCGGCTAAATATTTTGTGGGCGAAATGCGGCAGTCAATTGCGCACAGCAGCGTCCCACAATCAGGGGTGACGTGATTGACTGTTTTATTTGGGGGGATTGTTGGCAGTGACGCTGGGAGAGAGAAACTCACCTCTCTTTTTGAATAGCGACCGGGATCTAAATCTCATGATGCTGATGGCAACATTGTTGGAGATGCCATCCTTCAGACAAGATGTTAAACCTCACACCCAGTGCCTCGGGACATCCTCCCAACATGAAAGGCACTAAACAAATGTCACTTTGTTGTTGGTTGTCTGTGATCCCGTGATGCTATTCGAAGACAGTTGGGAGTTTCTCTCTCCGGTGTCCTGGCTGACAATCTTCCCAACTGTTTGTGGTCCATGTGCCCAAATTGGCTGCTGCATTCACCCACAAAATACACAGTCTTTACACTCTACAGTATATCCTGTGAAGCCCTTTGAGACGTCCTCCTGTTTTGGAAGTTGCTACATTGAATTATTATTGTTATAATTCCTCATTGCTCATCCCAGTAGAGCTACTCTCAGATGCAATAAGACATTAGATGACAGGTTCAGAGTTTAATGTAAAGGGGCAATTTCAGGACAGACACCAGGAAGTGTTTCTTTACCCCGAGGGTAATTAACGAGTGGAGCAGGTTACCAGGAAGGGGGGTTGAGGCCAGGACACTGGGACTCATTTAAAAAGCATCTCAATACTGTGCTGGGGAAGGGGAGTCTGGAAGGGATAATAATGTGATCCGCAAAACGACTAACAACCGGGTTGCTACTCACTGCTGGTAAACAGAGGAGAGTGGAGTAAGGAAACTTGCCCAACATCTCGTCCTGCCCGGGCATGAGGGCATGACCACTGATGGTGGGGATGGGCTGGGCGGGGGAAATGGAGCAGGCCAGAGGCTGCTGAGAGGAGGGAACGGACAGGTTGATATGGAGTCAGCGGGTCTCGGAGGTAGGGAGGAGCAAGGCCTTGGAGGGCTTTGAAGGTGAGAACAAGGATCTTAAACTTGAGTTTTTGCCTCAAAAGAAACAAAAAACACACAGACAAGCACACCCGGGCAGGTGAAAACAGGCAATTTGCAAATTGTCCTGTTTAATCATTTGTTCAGCGAAGCAATCTAATCAAAATCAGCAGGAAAACGCGTCAAAATATACATTTTACACCTAAGTGATTGGGTTTGCACAGCGTCGATCTCCTCAGGTGATGTTTTCTAGTTAGTAGCTTTTATTTAAGATGCTGAGGGCATCTGATTCATATTCCTTAGGGAGGGTGGGAGGTAAGCAGGGTCTCCTGGAGGGACGGTTGAGGGAGAGTGGGGGGGGCTCTAAGGTGACATGTTTAGCAATGGAATGTGGGAATCGACCCCCCAACCTGTACCGGTCTCTAGTCCCGGTTCCTGGGCCAGGAGGGGCCGCAGGGTCCCAGGGCACTCACTGCTGATGGCAGCACAGCCCGGCCCGGCTCATCAGCAGGACCTGGAAGGGCCGACCAGTCACTGGGGGCCGGGAATCCTCCCCCTCAGCTCCTGGTAACCCCACAAACCTAATAATAATAATCATTGCATTTGATACAGCGCCTAATGTCGTTGAAACGTCTCTGAGCGCTTTGCAGGATTTTACTGTGAAGTGTAGTTACTGTGTATTTTGTGGGCGAAATGCGGCAGCCAATTTGCACACAGCAGCGTCCCACAAACAGTCGTGGATTGAGTGTCAATCCTATTATTTTTTAAGGGATTAATACCCCCGAAAAAGCGATCCGCTAATTGATTAACAACCGAGTTCCTACTCACTGCTGGTAAACAGAGACGGGAGTTAGGAAATTTGCCTAAGCTTTCTCTCTGCCCGGGAATCAAACCCAGGTCCTCTCGCTTTGAGAGGCGAGTGCTCTAACCACTAAACTACAGGACTCCACTAGCGGACGCCTAATGAGCTGTATTAACTGAGCAAGGTGGGTGGGGTGGGCAGAGGTGTGTGGACATGAGCAAGGTCAGGGAGGTACAGAGGAACCGGGGCGTGAGGGGATTTTGTATGCGACGGTGAGGATATTAGGATGTTGAAATCGATCCTGTAGGAGACGGGAGCCAGTGGAGTGTGGTGAGGATTGAGGTGATGGGCGGTGTGGTACTCAGAAACTGTTTAACAGTACAATAAATTCCCCCAGGGGCTTGAAGGGAATAATTGCAATGCAATCAAGCGCTTGATTTCTTATCTCGGTATGTTTAATACATTAAAGCATTCATGATGTTGACATTTCTTGCTTACAAATTGATTTGTAGCCAATTCTCTGCGTTGGCAAGTGGAGTAGCTGTCATCCACCCAGTGAGAGCTTAAACCTGCGCTTGTCAGATGTCAAATGGCCAATTAGTGACTGTCCTCCTTGGGTGGGAGGTAAGACCCAGACTATGACCCATACTCATTGACCAGCTTCCAATGTTTTGGAATCCTGTAGCTCAGGGGTTAGACACTCGCCTCGCAAGCGAGAGGACCTGTGTTTGATTCCCGGGCAGGGAGAAACCTTACTCCACACACCTCTGTTTACCAAAGGTGAGTAGGAACACGATTGTTAGTCGAATGGCGGATTTAATAATGACTCCCCACCACAAAAAATAATATTAATTTGGTCAATTAATTCCTAATGTTTCGCCTACAAAATATACAGTCAATTCACTTTACAGTGTAACCTGTGAAGCGCTTTGAGGCGTCTGGAAGACGTGATGAGGCGCTGTAGCAGATGCCAGGATTATTGTTATCACCATTATCAATTTCATTGTGATTTTACTGTTGTCTCCACTAATGTGACCAATGGTTCAGTTACTGCTGATTCCACCTGAGGCTGAGGTTAAGGCTGAGGCTGACACAATTGGCCGCTTTCCTTTCTCCCCGGCTCTTTGCAAATCATTAGGAAGGTTTTAACGACAGAGCATTACTCAGCCACTAATACAGACACATGGAACCTTGGTGCCAGGGAATGGGTGAGAGGAATTGGAACTTCCCAGCCAAGGGAGCAGAACCCAATCCAACAACAACCTATAATAATCATAATCCTGGCATTTGATACAGCGCCTTATCACGTCTTCAAAGACGTCTCAAAGCGCTTCACAGGATATACTGTAAAGTGAATTGACTGTATATTTTGCGGACGAAACTTGGCAGCCAATTGCGCACAGCAGCGTCCCACAAGCAGTTGTTGGTTGTGTGACCCAATTTTTTTCCTTTAAGCAAATGTAAGGATTATTGTTATTACTATTACTCATTCACACACACAGTGTAAGTTCAAAGTCCCTGAAGTAGGGTTTGGAGTCCTTGTAGCTCAGTGGTTAGAGCACTCACCTCCTGGGCACAGACTCGATTGTTATTCGATTGGCAGATCACCAATAATAATTTTGTCACTCAATCCACGAATGTTTGTGGGACGCTGCTGTGCGTAATTGGCTGCTGGTTTCACCAAAAATATAGTCACTACATTTTACAGTCTATTCTGTGAAGCACTTTGAGACGTCTCGAAGATGTGATATGGCGCTGTATCAAATGAAAGGATTATTATTATTATAAAATGGGGTGAAGCTCTTTGAGATATGTGCCTGATGTAAGAGGCTCTGTCTCTAAAGCAAGGATTGCTATAACCCAATGGAACTTTGCTTATTATGGTTATGTATGGAGTGTTGAGTGTGGATGAGTGATACAGCCCCTGGACATTGTGTAAACTGCGGATTAATGTGCGTTGTTCCGGGTGGGAAACATTCTGTCATTGAGCTTTCTGCTAACCGGGTTAGATTTGACCGGACGAACAGTCTGAGAGAGAGAGAGAGACATGGACATCCCTGGTCTGACTGATTGTCCTCATTTTAAAATCGATCCACAATGTCTTAGCCATGAGGGAGCCATTACTGGGAATAATTTTCGCGTGATTTATGGGGTGGAGGAGGGATTGGGGTTGAAGGAGGCTTTCTCCAGCGTAATAAGGTGCTGTGTGTGTGATCAATGACCTACCAGGTCGTCTTGCTCCATTTCCCCCATTGCCTGGCCGCAAAGTCATGAGTTCAAGCCCCATGACAGCTCTTTGAACTCAAGGTCTTGGCTGACATTATAACTTACAACAACAAATGCCATTTACACAGAACCTTTCACATCGGGAGGGCGTCCCAAGGCGCTGGACAGTCAGGGACTTGAACCTGAGCTACAGGACTCTGATCAGAGGAGTGGAGGGCAGAGAGAGTGGGGTTTAGGAGGGTGACTGAAGGCATGGTCGAAGAGGAGGGTCTTGAGACGGGACTTGAAGGAGGTGAGGGAGGGGGCGAGGCGGAGGGACTGTGGGATGGAGTTCCAAAGGGGGAGGCAAAGAGGCTGAAGGCCTGACTGCCAATGGTGGGGCAAACAAGGCGGGGGACATGGAGCCCATGAGCTGTGTGTATATATATATAGTCTATATGGGGTCAGCAGGTCTCAGAGGTAGGGAGGAGCAAAGCCGTGGAGGGCTTTGAAGGCGAGAATGAGGATTTTTAACTCACACATTATAAAACCCACTTTTGACACACATTATAATAATAATCCCGGCATTTGATACAGCGCCTTATCACATCTTCGAGACGTCTCAAAGCGCTTCACAGGATACACTGGGCCAAACATGGCAGCCAATTGCGCACAACATTAATTTGGTCACTCAAACTCACGAACAGTCGTGGGTTGATTGACCAAATTATTATTATTGTTCTTATTTTTTGAAGGAATTATTACCCCCGGAAAGTGACTAATAACTGGGATCCTATTTATTGCTGTAAACAGATGTGTGTGGAGTAAGCAAACTTGCCTAAGGGTTTGCCCTGTCCGGGAATCAAACCCGGGTCCTCTCGCTTGCGAGGCGAGAGCTCTAATCCCTGAGCTACAGGACTCTGATCACCGTCTCATTGGAAAAATGGCGCCTCCGACATTGCAGTGTTCCCCCCCCCCTCAGAGCATGGATCGTGTGAGCTCAAACTCCTCTATTTCCGCGTTATGCTGAGATTGATTTGTGTGTTTGTGTGATGTGTGTGGTGTGTATGTGGTGTTTCTGGTGTGTGTGGTGTGTGTGATGTGTGTGGTGTGTATGTGGTGTTTCTGGTGTGTGTGGTGTGTGTGATGTGTGTGATGTGTGTGGTGTGTGTGTGGTGTGTGTGATGTGTGTGATGTGTGTGGTGTGTATGTGGTGTTTGTGGTGTGTGTGATGTGTGTGGTGTGTATGTGGTGTTTGTGGTGTGTGTGATGTGTGTGGTGTGTATGTGGTGTTTCTGGTGTGTGTGGTGTGTGTGGTGTGTGTGATGTGTGTGATGTGTGTGGTGTGTATGTGGTGTTTCTGGTGTGTGTGGTGTGTGTGGTGTGTGTGATGTGTGTGATGTGTGTGGTGTGTATGTGGTGTTTCTGGTGTGTGTGATGTGTGTGGTGTGTGTGTGATGTGTGTGGTTGTGGTGTGTGTGATGTGTGTGGTGTTTATATGATATGTGTGGTGTGTGTGTGATGTGTGTGGTGTGTGTGTGGTGTTTGTGGTGTGTGTGTGGTGTGTGTGTGGTGTGTGTGGTGTTTGTGGTGTGTGTGGTGTTTGTGGGATGTGTGTCGTGTTTGTGTGGTGTGTGTGGTGTTTGTGGTGTGTGTGTGATGCATGTGGTGTGTGGTGTGTGTGTGATGTATGTGGTGTGTGTGGTGTGTGTGGTGTATGTGGTGTGTGTGGTGTGTGTGATGTGTGTGGTGTGTGGTGTGTGTGTGATGTGTGTGGTGTTTGTGGTGTGTGTGGTGTGTGAGGTGTGTATGTGGTGTTTCTGGTGTGTGTGGTGTGTGTGATGTGTGTGATGTGTGTGGTGTGTATGTGGTGTTTCTGGTGTGTGTGATGTGTGTGGTGTGTGTGTGATGTGTGTGGTGTGGTGTGTGTGATGTGTGTGGTGTTTATGATATGTGTGGTGTGTGTGATGTGTGTGGTGTGTGTGTGGTGTTTGTGGTGTGTTTGTGGTGTGTGTGGTGTTTGTGGTGTGTGTGGTGTTTGTGGGATGTGTGTCGTGTTTGTGTGGTGTGTGTGGTGTTTGTGGTGTGTGTGTGATGTATGTGGTGTGTGTGGTGTGTGTGTGGTGTATGTGGTGTGTATGGTGTGTGTGATGTGTGGCTTTGTATAATGATGTATATTTATGTTGGGTTATCTACGCAGTTGTCTGTGGTGATGGTTATAGTACTTTAACTCCCACTGAAAGGAACACGGAGTGTTGAAGTGTGTGTTGCTGGCGAGAGAGAGGGGTGGGGGGGGGGGGGGGGGGAGCTTTGAGACCGCAGTGCGTTAAAAGCTCATTTTCCTTGCGCAGCATTGCCAAAGTGCCTGAGTCTCTGGGGCAATCCTGGTAAGAGTAGTGGATAGAGCTGTGGCTTAACAGAGAGGGTTCAAATCTCAGTCCGTACTGGGACTTGCTGGTCGCTGGCGGACTGCGCGAGTGGAGTTCTGTGGTGTATTGTGGAGGCAAAACCCTTACTCCACACGCACCTTTGGAACTGCATCCCACAATCCCTTCCCCTCGCTCCCCCTCTCGCCTCCTTCAAGGCACTGCTCAATACCCTCCTTTTCGGCTGTGCCTTTAGCCGCCCTCCCACCCCTCTGCCCTCCCTCATCCCCCCCTCCCCACGCTCAGATCCTGATCCCTGACTGTTCAGCGCCTTGGGACGTCCTCCCGATGTGAAAGGCACTTCACACATATAACTTTGTTGTTGTTGTTTGCCGAGCTGTAGTAGGAACCCGGCTGTTAGCTGTTAGATCGGCAAAGCGCTTTCCGAGGGTAATAAGCCCTCCACAAGATAAATAAATAAATAAATAAAGTCATGTGGTGGCCCTCGAAAAGAGGAAGGTGTTTCTATTTCTAGTGTCTCGGCCAACAGAATAATCCATCATTCACTTCATGGCTGATTTTGGGGACGTTGCTGTGTGTAAAACTGGCTGCTGAGTTTTCCCGCAAAATACACAGTCACTGCACTTTACGGTGGAGTCCTGTGAAATGCTTTGAGACATCCTCCTGGCATGAAAGGCGATGTACCAAACATGAAGACTATTATGATTTATAAGTGAGAGATTTTCACATTTGGGCAAAAATATCAAAACCACAAGGTTTATTTATTTGCTGTATATAAACTTGTAAGAATTACCCAATATAATACCAATAATTATTATTATTAATTGACTAACAACCGGGTTCCTAATCATTGCAGAAAGACAAAAATTTTTAATATTGCATTGTTCCTATCTAAGTAAACAGAGGCGTGTGGAGTAAGGAAACGTGCCCAATATTTCGCCCTGCCCACTAACCACTATGCTGCAGGACTGCATGAGTGTAGTGACTGTGTGTTGTGCAGGCAAGCGAGACACATGTCGATCCATATCCCATTAAGGAGCCTTTGAGGAGAGATGCAGAAATCCTCCAAGGGCATATTTTACAACCAGTACTCAGGGACAGTCTGATGTATCTTTCAATCCCTCACAGGGTTAGCTCAATTTATGGGCATATAAAATGAAGGCTTAAACTGTGTTATTTTACACACCGCAGTGCATATCAATAAGTAACAAGGTAGGAGCAGCACAATATTGCAATTTCTCTGTCTCTCTGCATATCTTTCTGTATTGATCACATCTTTTTTTCACACACCCCAAGCCTCTCCCACCTCGCTCTCACCCGCACCTCACCCCGGGGGTGAAACTAGTGCTCTCGGCTCTGAGTCAGAAGGTTGTGGGCTTAAGCCTCATGTTGGGACTTGGAATCACATAGAATCAAAGAATATTACAGCACAGAAGGAGGCCATTCAGCCCATCCTGCCTGTGGCTCTTTGGAAGAGCTTCCCAATCAGTCCCCCTCCCCCGTGCTCTTCCCATATCCTTGCAAATTTTTTCTCATCAACTACCTGTCCAATTCCCTTTTGAAAGTTGTTATTGAATCTGTTTCCACCGACCCTATCAGGCCGTGCTCCAGCCCCCAACACCTCTCTGTGTGAAAGTCTAGGTTGACGTCCAGTGCAGCGCTGGGGGCAGTATTGCATGTCCTCTCTATGTGAAAGTCGCTGTGTAAAGGCAAATTGCATGGTGTGCATGTGTATGTTTGTATGTGCGTTGACCTTGTAAGCCCTGCTGTTTTTGTTGAGATGGACTGACTGCCCTGAGCTATCAACCTTCACTGAGCTAACATTCAGATCCAATCCAGTGAAGCTTGAATGGACCGAGCAACTAAGTTGTCGGGAGGCTTCACTGAGTCAGCAGAGGAGCCACTGATAACAGTGACTTTTACCACATTAGTAAAATGTAATTGAGACTTTGACGAACAGTTGCAGGAATTTCCAATTCCAGGGAAACCAAATCACAAAAATATTAGTTTTTCTTTTGTCGCTCGGTCACTCGCTCCACTCTTTTCTTGGATTAAGGTTAAAGCAAACGTGGGTCAGCCTGGCTCAGTCAGTAGCACTCTCGCCTCTGCGTCAGTTCAACATCATGAGCAGCCGTGAAGCGAATGATCAACTGGTGGGAGCTATAATTGTTGCCCTGGACACCGGGAGAAACTCCCTTTTCTTTTTGAGCAGTTTTTTTGGGATCTTTTACATTCCTGCCTGAACATCCCATGTTGGGATTTGGAACTCATATAATCTAGGCTTGGGCTGTGGTGCAGAGCTGGGAGAGGGAAAGGGAACGTTGCCTTGTCGGAGGTGCCGTCCTTGGCATGAGAACCCGTCTGTGCCTGTTCAGTTGGACGTTAAAGATCCCGTGGCTCCATTAGACAAGAGAAGGAATTTTCTCTCCCACCCGGTGTTCTGGCCGACAATCCCTTCAGATAAAATTGGTCACTCAATCCACGAGGACTGTGCACAATTGGCTGCCGCGTTTCGCCCACAAATACACAGTCAATTCACTGTACAGAATATTCTGTGAAGCGCTTTGAGATGTCTCAATAAAGTGAAAGGCACTGTATCAAATCCAAGCATTATTATTATCCCAGAGGATGGTGTGGCCCAGCAATGCAGGCTGGAATAGGTTCAGCTGATAGTTTGGGGAAGAAACAATGACAACAACAATGTACATTTATAGAGCTCCTGTGTAATAGTACTAATAGTAATAATAATGATCCTCACATTTGATATAGAGAGTCATTGAGACGTTTCAAAGCGTTTCACAGAATTTATTGTAAAGTAAATTGACTGTACATTTTGCGGGTGAAATATGGCAGCCAATAGCGCACAACAGCGTCCCATAAACAGACCAAATAGTTTTTGGGAGGGACTATTAGCCCTGGAAAGTGATCTGCCAATCGAATAACAACCGGGTTTCTACTTACAACAACAACAACAAGATTACATTTGTGTAGCTCCTTGCACATCAGGAGGATGTCCCAAGGCGCTGGACAGTGACAGCATTTCAGACCCGAGCTGGGGTCAGGGGGGAGAAGGGAGGGGGGTGGCCGATGGCATGGTTGAAGAGAAGGCTCTTGAGGCGGGACTTGAAGGAGGCTGAGGAGGGGGTGAGGCGGAGTGACTGGGGGATGGAATTCCAGAGGTTGGGGGCAAAGTGGCTGAAGGCTCTCCGCCAATGGTGGGGCGAGGGGGGGGCTGAGCCGGCTGAGGGGAGGGAGCGGGCGGGTTGGTAGCGGGTTAGGAGGTCGCAGAGGTAGGGCGGGGCGAGGTGGAAGGCTCTGTAGGTGAGGACCAGGATCTTGAACTGGATCCTCTGAAGGATAGAGAGCCAATGGAGTCGGGCGAGAGTGGGGGAGATGGGGTCATGGAGTTTTGTGCGGCAGAGGACACGGATCCAGAGTTCTGGATTACCTGCAGCTGTGGAGGGAGGAGTTGGGAAGGCCAACACGCAGAGCGTTGGCATAGTCGAACCTGGAGGTGATGAACAAGAGTTTCAGCGCCTGAGGGGTGAGGTAGTGGCAGAGTCGGGCCATGTTACGGAGGTGAGGGAAGGCAGAGTGGGTCATGGCTTGGATGTGGGGAAGAAAAGACAGTTGAAGGTCGAACAAGACACCGAGGTTCCTGACTGACTGGTGAGTTGTAGTGTGTAACCATGGAGGGCGATGCTCCCAGAGCCTGAATCAGCTTACTGAGGTGCGTGGAGTAAGGAAACGTGCCTAAGGTTTTGCCCTGCCTGGGAATCGGAACCCGGGTCCTCTCGCTTGCGAGGCGAGTGTCTAATCACTGAGCTACAGGACTCCAATGCACTCTGAAAGTAATATAAAGCTGCACTCAGCCCTCAAGCCAGGCCAGCCCACTTCTGCAGCTCAGCCAAAGCCTCGCTGGACGCCAGCAATTAGTTAATAAACGTGGTTAATATTGATTGGAGGCGGTGAATGGAACATGCTATAAATCACCACACTGACCCATGACAGCTCCTTCCCGCTCTGTGTAACTGTGTTTGTTTTTGCCCCAGACTTTTCCTAATGTAATTGAGATTTATTAGGATTATGTATTTGGTGGTTGGGGGTGGGGGGGGGATTGGGGCAGGAGTGAACAGTTAGGTTTTTATTGTGTGTTATTAAATCTGCCCGACATTGAGAGCCGGTTAGAATTCTCGAATGACGTCACCGAACTGAGATATATATCTCCCAGCCATGAGCTGACCCTGGGTAATTCATCACCCGATTGTTTCTCTGCCCCCTCCCGCCCCTTCCAAAAAACCTTACCATCCCACATGCACCCCTCCCTTCCATCTGGATAGAGTCCTATAGCTTAGCAGAGCACTCGCCTCGCAAGTGAGAGGACCCGGGTTTGATTCCCGGGCAGGGGGTGAAACGTGGGGCAAGTTTCCTTACTCCACACACCTCTGTTTACCAGCAGTGAGTAGGAACCCGGTTGTTAGTCGATTGGCGGATCAGTTTTCCAGGGGTAATTATTCCTACAAAAATATGTATATCAATAATAATAATTTGGTCACTCAATCCACACCTGTTTGTGGGACGCTGCTGTGCGCAATTGGCTGCCATGTTTCACCCACAAATATATAGTGAATTCACTTTACGGCATATCCTGTGAAGCTCAATGTCCCATTGTGTGGGGTGTGATTGAACCTACAACCATCTGATTCAGAGGCAAGTGTGCTAATAATAAAATAATAATCCTTACATTTGATGCATCGCTTTATCGTATTGTCGAGACGTCTCAAAGTGCTTTACAGGTCTGTAAATTGACTGTATGTTTTGTGGAAACGCGGCAGCCAATTGCGCAATCAGCGTCACCCAAACAGAAGTGACCAAATTAATATTTTTTCATCTGAAGGAATGGCACTTCTAACAAAGCAATGCTACCCCCAGTGCTGTACTGAAGCATCAGACTGGGCTGTGAGCTCCAAGTCTTGAACGTAGTGGGGAAGTGGGGGGTGGGAATTGAACCCATGACCTTCTGAATAAGAGACAAAAGTATTAGTGATTGGAACCAGACATTGAGGCTGACATTCAGAGACTCATAGGCTTATCTTAACAAGTTACGGTTGCTGCCAAATTGGTCTGACTTGTTAACCCTGGCGAAATGATTCACGTTCTTTTACCCGAGCACTTGAAGTCTCAACCCATTCAATGTCATTCCGCGTTGCTCACTCCAGCCACCAGCGGTAATACAACGCGACCACACTCATCAAATCTCAATCACCTCCCATTTAGAGCCCCCCCTGTGCTTGAGTGGGGCGATTCGTGACACCATATCATCCACACAGTCTCCAAGCCCTGAACTCAATTCCTTTTATTTGAATCCAATATTAGTAACAATAATAATAATCCTGGCATTTGATACAGCGCCTCATCACGTCTTCAAGACATCTCAAAGTGCTTCACAGGACACACTGTAAAGTGAATAGACTGTATTTTGTGGGCGAAACACCGCAGCCAGTTGCACACAGCAGCGTCCCACAGACAGTCGTAGGTTGAGTGACTAAATTATTATTATTTTTTTGAAGGGATTATTACCCCCGGAAAAGCAATCTGCCAATTGACAATTGGGTCCTACTCACTGCTGATAAACAGAGGGGTGTGGAGTAAGGAAACTTGCCTGAGGTTTCTCCCCGCCCGGGAATCAAACCCGGGTCCTCTCGCTTGCGAAGCGATGCCTCTATCCACTGAGCCACAGGTCTCCAATAAAGAAATTTTAAAAGTTTTTTTTAATTAAGGCTTTATGTTTGCATATTTTTATTGCTGTTAGCAAGAAGCAATTCAATTTCCACCTTCCGTGAATGGTCAAGCAGGTCGGTGTGTCCTGACGCACATAGATATCTGTCACCGGACTTAGCCAGTCTCCGAGCCAGACTGGGGGCATGAGGGTGGGGGGGGGTCGAAAGACGTGTGGAGACTGTCCTTTGACTAAAATGCAGCTTCATCTCTCTCTCTCTCTCTCCACCCAGAACTGTAGGAATTTAGAATCCTTTCAGTCCCATTCCCTGCTTTCCCCCCAATGTCCCTGGAGCTGATTCCTTTAAACATATTTATCTAGTTCCGTTTTGAAACCTAATTTGAATTCGGCCTCGAGCATTTCTTCCGGCCGAACATTCCATATCCTAATAATAATAATACTGGCAATTGATGCAGCGCCTTATCAAGTCTTCGAGACATCTCAAAGCTCTTAACAGAATACACTGTAAAGTGATTTAACTGTATATTATGTGGGCGAAACCCAGCAGTCAATAACGCACAGCAGCGTCCACAAACAGTTGTGATTGAGTGACCAAATTATTATTACACACACATATATATATTGAAGGGATTATTATCCCCAGAAAAGTGATCCGCCAATCGACTAACAACCGGGTTCCTACTGACTGCTGGTAAACAGAGGCGTGTGGAGAGTAAGGAAATGAGCTCAAGGTTTCTCTCTGCCCGGGAATCAAACCCAGACCCTCTCGCTTACGAGGCGAGTGTCTAACCACTGAGCTACATGACTGCACAGGATATAACGTTAACGTGCTTTGCCCTTTTCTCTCCCCTCGCTGCAATGTTCTGCTATCCTTCCTGTGTGACAGAGGCCAGAACCGTACACAGTGCTCCACTTAACATGTCAGTAGAGATGCTCCATTTAGAATCTGTGCCAGTGAGGAGAGATAAAGGGAGTGTTGTCCTCACACAGGAGGAGCTGTGAGAATGTGCTGAACACGCCATCCATTGACCCACGCAAGAAGCGGAGATGGAGAGATCCTGATAATAACCTTACATTAGGTACAGTGGAGAACAACAACTTGTACTTATATAGTACCCTCCTCGCAGGGCAGCGTCTCAGAGCGTAACAGTAGCGGAGCCTGATTCCGAGCCGGGGGAGGGGGGGAGGTGGCCAGACGCACAGTCGAAGAGGAAGGTTTTCAGACAGGAATTGGAAAGGGGAGAGAGGGGGCAAGGTGGCCCCTGAGTCAGAAGGTTGTGGGTTCAAGCCCCACGTTAGGACTTGGAATCACACAGTCTAAGCTGAAGCCCCAGGGCAGCGCTGGGGGGGTTGTATTGTGGAAGGTGCTGTCCTTCTGATGAGACGTTAGACCGAGGTCCCGTCTGTACCTGTTCAGGTGAATGTTGAAGATCCTTTGGTACCTCTTGAAAAGAGGAGTTTCTCTCCCTCGCTCTCCCCCGGTGTCCTGGCCAACAATCCCCCAAACAAAATTGGTCACTCAATCCGTGACACTGCTGTACACAATTGGCTGCTGCCTTTTGTCTACAATATACACAGTCACTACACTTTATAAAATATTCTGTGAAGCGCTTTGCGATGTAGTAAGGAGCTATGTCAAGTGTAAGGATTATTATTCTTATTGTTATTATCCTTATTATAATAATTGAGAGCCCTGGGAGGGAGGGAGGGAGGGAGGCTAGACAAAAAAAAAGTTCTATAGAGAAGTTCAATGAGAGAACGAGCCAGAGTGCCTGTATTTTCAGAGACCTGGAAAACCACAAGGCAGCCTGAGGGCAGAGAGGAGCTATTTTGAGTCAGTGAACGTGCGTCTTTCCATCTGCAGATAAATGGCTGCCACGCTATCTGATGCCCTTGAGTGGAGGCCTGCGTCATATTCAGATGACAGGAAACGGCACTTGGAAGCAGAACCACATTAGACATTGGCAATAAAAGGCTTCGACAACTCCAGCCCCTTCCCCCTCTCCAAAGCTCGGCTCAATTCCTCACACTTTCCACCAAGACTTAGTGGGATTTCAGTCCTGGGGAATGTTTTTATCAATCTCGATACGACGGCTCTGGTTGTACCTGGTTGCACTCCAGCAGTTGACCCCTGAACGTTAACTGATAACCCCCAATGCAGGCCAAGTCCCTCGAGTGGGGATGGGGGCAGAGAAAAAGAGAGAGACAGAGAGAGTCAGAGGTTAGTGAGTCAATGACTAGAAGGCATCAATTTACGATGGGTTGCAACAAGCAACTGGTTTGCTTAGTAGAATTTTGTTCGCGCGCAGAGAGGGTGTGGAGACCCTCAGTTTGATTCCCGGGCAGGGCAAAATGTTGGGCAAGTTTCCTTACTCCACACTCCTCTATTTACCAGCAGTGAGTAGGAACCCGCTTGTAAGTCGATTGTTGGCTCGCTTTCCCGGGATAATAATCCCTCCAAAAAAGAAAAAAAAAACTGGTCATTTAATCCATGACTGTTTGTGGAGACGCTGCTGTGCGCAATTGGCTGCTGCGTTTCGTCCACAAAATATAGTCACTACACTTTACAGTATATTCTGTGAAGCGCTTTCAGATGTCTCGAAGACTTCATAAAGCAATATATTAAATGGAAGGATTATTGTTATTTTTGTTATTATTCTGCTGCAGGACTTAACGTATATTTTCATGACCGAGATTCACAGACACAGTAAATTTACAGATGACACCAAGTCACCAATTGGGAACCTGTGGAATTAGAGGAGGAGCAAAGGTCCCTGTGAGAGAGAGAGAGAGCTTGATAGGGTTTGCACACGGGCTGGTAAATGGCAAATTAAGTTTAATACGGATAAAAACTAGATATAGGATCCAAAAATAGGAAACACAACAAGGATTGGATAGAGCTTGCCAAAGGGGAAGCTGAGAGAGACACAGGGGGGTTAGTTGAATTATTTGGGATTTCCTCTTGACGTGAAAGGCGCTATATAAATGTAATTTTGTTGTTGTTATACAAATGTAATTTGTTGTTGTTGCTATTTCTGTTCTGAAATTGCCCTTTACCCAGGTTTAGAATTCAGTGTAAAGGGGCAATTTCAGGACAGACACCAGGAAGTGTTTCTTTACCCTGAGGGTAATTAACGAGTGGAGCAGGTTACCAGGAAGGGGGGGTTGAGGCCAGGACACTGGGACTCATTTAAAAAGCATCTCAATACTGTGCTGGGGGGGGTGAGGGTGGGAGTTCAGGAGGGAAGAGATCAGACTGAGGGGTCTTCTTCATCAGAACCATCTTGTGATTGTGTGATATCCTTGTGCACAAATTGGCTGCCGCATTCACCTACAAAATACAGCCACAAAAACTTGTCTACACAGCGCCCGTCACGTGGGGTAGCGTCCCTGAGCGCTTGACAGTGGCGGAGTCTGACCCCGAGCCGGGGGGGAGAGAGAAGGGGGAGGTGACCGTAAACACCATCAAAAAGGAAGGTCTTTAGGTCGGGAGGGAGAAGGCGAAGGGATTGAGGGAGAGAGTTCCAGAGTTTCGGGGCGCAGTGGCTGAAGGCACGGCCCCCGTTGGTAGAGCGGAGGGAACGAGGGACAAACAGGAGCCGGAGCCAGCCGAGCGGAGGCAGCGGGTGGGGGAGTGGAGGGGTGAGCAGGAGGGAGAGGGAGGGAGGTGCGAGGAAATGAAGGGATTTGAAAACCAGTAAGAGGATCTTGAAATTGAACACTTCGCAGTACAAATCCCGCAAAGCACTGCGATACAGAATATATTAAATTCAAGCCTTATTATTGTTGTTGGTGGACCAGGATTTGTATCTGGTAATTTATACATGAGATGGAGTTCTTAAAAGTCATTAAGTTGCCTCCAGCAGCAACAGAGAAGAGAGAGAGAGCACAAGACAGCGAGAGTTAGCAAGAGAGAGCGAGACAGAGAGCGAGAGAGTGAGAGTAAGGGAAAAAAGAGACATTCAGAGAGAGAGAGAGAAGGAGCAAGAGAGAGAATAAAAGAGAGCAAAAGGGAGAGATAGAGAGAAAGAAAATAATAAGTTGGTCACTCAACCCACGGCAGTTTGTGGGGACGCTGTTGCGTGCAATTGGCTGCTGCGTTTCGCCCACAAACTATACAGTCAATTCACTTTACAGTCTATTCTGCAAAACGCTTTGAACAACACGATAAGGCGCTATATCAAATACCAGGATTATTAGCATTATAAAGCGAAAGAGAAACAGAGGGAGAGATAGCAAGAACGAGAGAGAGAGAGAGAGAGAGAGAGAAAATGAGAGAAAGATCGAGAGAGAGAGAAAGAACGATAAAGAGAGAGGGAGAGAGAGAGTAGCTTTGCCTGGTGTCCATGAAGGAATCTACTGAATGGAACCGTAATCCTCAGGAACCTATAAATTCTATGAAGGCCCTTTGTGAGCAATGAAATCGAGGCCACACAATAACATAGCCAGTCCTCGCGACTGACTTACACAAGCATCCTTTGCCATTGCCTTGGCAACCAACAGCGCCACACAAACCCACGCTCCACAGGCATCAAACACCTCGAGTCACGAACGCTGATAACATAAAAATACAATCACACTCGAAGCGCCTCTCACGTCACAAGGACGTCTCAAAGTGCTCAACTCTGAGTGGGGTGTGGGAGGGGGAAGATAATCCTCGCATTCGACACAGCGCCTTATCACCTCTTCGAGACGTCTCAAAGTGCTTCGCAGACCACACTGTAAAGTGGGGAGACTGTGCGTTTTGTGGGCTAAATGCGGCAGCCAAGTGCGCACAGCGGCGTCCCACAAACAGCCGCGGGTTGAGTGACTACATTCTGTTTGGAAGGGGTGGGCGGGAGGAGGGGAGAGGAGGAGGGAGAGAAGAAGGGAGAGAGAGGTTGTGCAGGGGGGAAAAGAGGAAAGAATCTCTCCTTTGGGTTCTCGGATGAGGCTGTGGGAAGGTGATAGAAACCAAGCAGGCTGCAAGTTACAAGACACTCTCTGAAAGCGGTCAATTTAATGAGACAGAGCAATCTCTCAGGTAAATTGCTCGTTCACTTACTGTGCACATCAGCTGTGTGTGGGAGCAAATGGACTGCTGCTTCCAATCAGTTACCAAAACAGCCACTTTCCTCCCCCCTGAGACTTACTTCTCTGTGTCAGACTGGCTCGGTCGCAGGTTTGACCCGGAAAGGGGGAGAGTGGGGAGAAGGGGAGTGGGGACTGTGGGCACAATTGAAGAGGAAGATCTTCAGATGGGAACTAAAGATACAACGGTAACAACAACTTGCATTTATACAGCACTTTTCACGTTAGGAGGACATTCCGAGATGCTGGACAATGAGGGGTTTGCCCCCGAGCTGGGGTTATAATAATATTCGCATTTGATATAGCAACTTATCACATCTTTGAGACGACTCAAAGCACTCGAAGAGGAGGGTCTTGAGTCGGGTTTTGAAGTAGGCAATGGAGGGGGTGAGGTGGAGAGACTGTGCGATGGAGTTCCAGTGGGTGGGGGCAGAGAGGCTGAGGGCCCGACCGCTGATGGTGGGGTGGGCCGGGTGGGGGGTGTGGAGCAGGCTGGAGGTGTTGCAGGAGAGTGTTCCAGACATGGAGTTGAGTTGGTGAAGTTTTAATAGGTCACCGAGGTAGGGAGGAGCAAGACCGTGGAGGGCTTCAAAGACGAGGAGGAGGATCTCGAACCTGATCCTCTGAAGGATGGGGAGCCAGTGAAACAGGCGAGGATGAGGATGGTGAACGTGGTCCGGGTTAGGACAGGTTGGGGTTGTACCAGACACGGGATTGTTGTGAGCGGTGAAGAGGAATATTCATCTGGAGAGGATCCTGTGATATAAAACAACACCTTACATTGACACAGCGCCTCATGTCCACATTTATATCACCCACTGGCTGTGATCTCCCTGTGACTGTGCTGAGGCCGGGTTGACCAACACTGACCTGACAGCTCTTCAAACAAAGTTAGGCACTGGGCTGATTGGATTTGTTTTTCACCCCCAGAATCAATACAGGGCTTCAAACCCTCGCTCCTCTTTACAGCTCGTACAACGTGAGCCACCAGACAGGTGGATTCTCTCTGAGCTGTTTAAGGGGCTCAGGATTAATGGAGTGTAATTCAGATACCGAATAAAGTCTGATCATAGCCATAGGACAAGGGAGCAGTCAACAACAACAAAATTACATTTGTAAAAGCGCCTTTCACGTCAGGAGGACGTCCCAAGGGGCTGGACAGACAGTTTTTCGGACTCAAGCTGGGGTTCGGGGTGGGGGAGGTTGGAGGGCAGGGGGGAAGCAGGGAGATTGAAGGTACGGTCAAAGAGGAGGGTCTTGAGATGGATATTGAAGGTGGCAAGGGAGGGGGCGAGGTGGAGGGACTGCAGGATGGAGTTCCAGAGGGTGGGGGCAGAGTGACAGAAGGCCCTTCCACCAATGGTGAAGTCGGGCAAGGCAGGGGACATGAAGCCCGCTGAGCGGAGGGAGCGAGCAGGATGGTAAGGGGTAGGAGGTCGCAGAGGAGAGAGCAAGAGCATGGAGGACTTTGAAGATGAGGAACAGGATCTTGAACTGTATCATCTGTCACCCCCATCCTCGCCCACTGACTTCCCATCACACAGAGGATACAGTTCAAGATCCTGTCACTCACCTTCAAAGTGCTCCACGACCTTCCCCCCACTTCTGCGACCTTCTAACCGCCAGTGGGCTCGGACCTAGTTCACGTCCACCACCCCACCTATTGGTGGGCGGGCTTTCAGCCACTCTTCCCCCATCTTCTGGAACTCCATCCCACAGCCCCTCGTTCACCTCCTTCAAGAACAGTCCCTAGACCCTCCTTTTTGACCGTGCCTTTGGTCACTCTCGTTCCCCCCCGCCCTCCACGCTCCCCAATCCTGACCCCCAACTCAGGTCTAAAACCCTGAATGTCCAGTGCCTTGGGACATCCTCCGGTCATAAAGGGCGCCAATCGACTAACAAGCGGGTTCCTACTCACTGCTGGTAAACAGAGGCGCATGGAGTAAGGAAATTTGCCCAACATTTCACTCTGTCCTGGCATTGAACCCAGATCCTCTCTCTTGCAAGGCTACAGGATTGAGTGAGCAGGGACATGGAGTCATCAGTCGGGCTGAGGCCGGGAGAGAGAGCGAGAGTTCCATAAATCCAGGGAGAGAGAAAGATCCAGGACCTCTTTATTGTCTGCCGCACAGCATTGCTGAGCCCCACTCACTCCACGCTGGTAATAAACCCACCAGATTTATCCACCTGTCAGCTCAGTTCATTCCCAATGTCTTTTCCCGTAACATGGCCGCTCGTTGGCTTGACAACCACAACATGTTCTCAGTGACACCTCGGAGCCCTTGTTATATCACCTCCGTTACATGTCAGAGATTGTTCCCCTCTTACACACAAGGTAAGACCCCAGAAAATTGCTGAGTCCGGCTTTGATATACCAAAAATAATCCGAATAATAATCCTTGCATTTGACATAGCGCCTTATAAAGTCCCCGAAACGTCTCAAAGGGCTTCCCAGAATATAAAATGAATTGACTGTGTATTTTGTGGGTGAAACGTGGCACAGCCAATTCATAGAATCATAGAATTATACAGCACAGAAGGAGGCCATTCGGCCCATCGTGTCTGTGCCGGTTCTTTGAAAAGAGCTTCCAATTCAACCCCACTCCCCCACTCTCTCCCCATAGCCCTGATCAACCCCACTCCCCCCCGCTCTCCCCATAGCCCTGATCAACCCCACTCCCCCGCTCTCTCCCCATAGCCCTGATCAACCCCACTCCCCGCTCTCTCCCCATAGCCCTGATCAACCCCACTCCCCCGCTCTCTCCCCATAGCCCTGATCAACCCCACTCCCCCACTCGCTCCCCATAGCCCTGATCAACCCCACTCCCCCCCTCTCTCCATAGCCCTGATCAACCCCACTCGCTCCCCATAGCCCTGATCATCCCCACTCCCCCACTCTCTCCCCGTAGCCCTGATCAACCCCACTCCCCCACTCTCTCCCCATAGCCCTGATCAACCCCACTCCCCCGCGCTCTCCCCATAGCCCTGCAAACTTGTCCTCCCCAAATAATTATCTAATTCTCTCTTAAAAGTCGTTATGGAATCGGCTTCCACCGGCCTTTCAGATAATGATTCCAGATCCCAACAACTCGGTGTGTGAAACAATTTCTCCTCCCCTCCCCTCCGTTTCTTTTCACAACTATTTTAAATCTGTGTCCTCGGGTTACCAACCCACCCACCAGTGACACACAACAGTGACCCACAAACAGTCGTGGATTGAGTGATCAAAGTATTATTATTTTTGAAGGCTTTGTTACCCCCAGAAAAGCGATCCGCCAATTGACTAACAACCGGGTTCCTACTCACTGCTGTAAACAGAGGCGTATGGAGTAAGGAAACTTACCTAAGGCTTTGCTCTGCCCAGGAATCGAACATTGGTCCTGTCGCTTGCGAGGCGAATGTCTTACCACAACAGGACTTTGTGAGTTCAAAGTCCCCAACTTGGGGCCTTGACACCCACAGCGCGACCAACTAAGTCAGGCTCCAGGGATACAAATAGTCCTTGTGTGTTGAGTTGCTTCCCATCACAGCACAGCTGGCTGCAATGTCAGCTCCCTCATGCTAGAACGATGCTGCTACAGCAATGACCAAGGCAATAAATCCTCAAACTGAGGAGAAGGTGAGGCAGCTATGTGTGTGGTGGTGGAATGGGGTGACGAGTGGGTGGGAGGTCAGATAGGGACAGATGTCTCCGTGAACAAGAGAACGCTGTGGACGTCTGGGCTGATGTTCCAATGTAGCGCTGGGGGTTGTTGCATTATCTGAGGTGACGTCTTTCAGGAGAAATGTTAAACCGAGGTCCCGTCTGTACCTGTTCAGGTGGATGTTAAAGACCCCGTGGGGCTACTGGGAAAGAGAAGGGGGTTTCTCTCTCTCTCCCGGTGTCCTGGACAACAACCCCCAAAATAAAATTGGTCCCTCACTTCCTGGCTGTGTGTGTGAAGTTGCTGTACGCTAATTGAGCTGCCGCGTTCAGTAAGAAAACACACAGTCACTACACTTTACACTTTATGCACTGAAATGCGCTGTATCAAAAGAAAGGATTATCATTATTATTGTTATTATTCACAACAAGCACTCCGAGACACTACCACGTGTGAAGGGCGCTATATAAATGCAACTTGTTGTTAATTATTATTAATTAGTAGTAAGTATCACTAATTATTAATTATGATTACTTATTATTGATTATTATTTATTATTAATTATTAGTAGGCATTAATAAGTATCATTAATTATTATCTCACTGTACTGCTGGCGGCCTAAGATCTTGCTTCCCCAGCAGATTGAGGACAAGCAGCGTCCCATCACCTAACGTTTGGATCATAACACGATCGATTCAGTTGAAGACGACCATCCAGAAAACCCACCCCACTCTCTCCTCATCACTGCATCGAGCTGCTCCGGGCCCCTTCCCCGGGTCCTCTTGTTCTGCTGCCTTGTTAGTTGGGTTAAGTGAGAGGAACAATGTGGTGGGGATTCTGCAGGGGGTTGGGGGTGGGAACTGATTAAAGAGAACAAGCAAGGTGATGATTTGCGCCTGACGAGCCTTATTACCAGCTGTTCTCATATGAAAGAGGATAAGTTATAGCAGATCACGACTCAGGCTGTGTCTGAAATGTCACCTCATCTAAATCTTAACCTCGTTTTAACACTTAAGATGTTCCCAAATTAAAACGTGGAACATTTTGGCTCACTCGCTCTCGCTCTTGCCTTCTGAGTCAGAAGGTTGTGGGTTCAAGCCCCCCAGCGCTCTGGGATGCAACCCCTCTTCACGAGTATATAAATGCAAGTTGTTGTTGTCGGGACTTGCAATCACACAGTCTAAGCTGACCCTCCAATGCAGTGACGGGGGGCTGTTGCATGTTGGAGGTGCCGTCCTTCAGATGAGACGTTAACCAAGGTCCCTCTGACAGTGCAGAGCTACCCAGCGCTGTGCAGAAGTGTCATATTCAGTTTCTTGGCCAACTACTCCCCCGCACCCCCGATAAAATTGGCCATTAACTCTGTGGGACATTGTGGGACATTGTTCTGCACAAATCGGCTGTCATCTTGGCTTACAATAAAGGCACTGCACTTTACGTGGAGTCCTGTAGCTCAGTGGTTAGAGCCCTCGCCTCGCAAGCGCGAGGACCCGGGTTCATTTCCAGTGCAGGGCAAAACCTTAGCCAAGTTTCCTTACTCCACACACGTCTGTTTACCAGCAGTAAGTAGGAACCCGGATGTTTGTCTATTGATAGATCGCTTTCTTTCGGTAATAATCCCTCAAAATAATAATAATTGGGTCACACAACCCACAAATTGGCTGCTGTGTTTCACCCACGAAATACAAACACAGCACTTTTTTAGTATATCCTCTGAGATGCTTTGAAACGTCTCGATGACATGATAAGGTGTTGTATGTGTTCCTGTGTGTCCACAAAGTGTAAGGGGGAAGGTGAGTGGAGGGGGAAAGATGGGGAGAGGAGGGTGGTGGGGGAGTGGGGAGAAAAAGAGAGAAGAGAGAAGAGAGGGTTGGGATAGAGGGGGGAGCTTGGCTGATATCCCTGTTGATTCTTGGTGTGGTGGTGGTGGTGAGGTGTAGGTTTGACATGTCCCAGATCTGGAATTGAGGACCCACATTCCTGGCTGGAATAATTGAGTCCTATTCCATTGATTTATTGCCGTTGGAATTAAAATCAGTCTTCCGCGCATCAAACAGCAGAGACCCACTGGGGCTAAGCACTCAGGAGCAATTTACAGAAGCTCCCACTGCCATCCTGATTAGAGCTATAAATATCAGGAGATATCTTGTGATAAATATTAGCAAGCTCTCGGCTTTCCTCCCTCCCCTCCCCTCCCCTGACCTTGCAAGGCATTTGAAAGTCAAAATGGATATTCCTTTGGTGGATGTGTGGTTAAGGAAAGAGAATGGAATTCATTATCATCATCACAATTAATAATAATCCTGGCATTTGATACAGTGCCTTATCACCTCGTTGAAACATCTCAAAGCGCTTCACAGGATACACTGTAAAGTGAATTGACTGGATAATTTGTGACCAAAAGCCTACAGCCAATTGCGCACAGCAGCGTCCCACAAACAGTCGTGAAGTGAGTGACCAAATTTGTTGAGGGGTTATTACCTCCAGAAAGCAATCCGCCAATTGACTAACAATCGGGTTCCTACTTACTGCTTGGTAAACAGGGACATGTGGAGTAAGGAAGCATCCCTAAGGTTTCACCCTGTATTATGTGCCAAGGTTGACAAGAGCCAAGGTTTAGGAACCCCAGAGTGTGTGTTGGGGTAACAGCTGGAATCTAACCAGTTAAACCTACATAGCTTGCCATTGAGAGCGCTGTCTGGCCAAGCTCAGATAGTGTTAGGCACATTCACGTGAGGGTGAGGGGAATAGAATAATAATAAACATAATAATAACCCTTGCATTTAATCTAGCGCTTGCCTTATCACATCTTCGAAACATCTCAAATCGCTTCACAGAATGTACTGTAAAGTGCAGTGACTGTATATTTTGTGGATGAAACTCGGCAGCCAATTGCACACAGCAGCGTTGATTGAGTGACCAAATTATTATAGGAGTGAGTAAGATGTGGAGTCTAAACAGCGGCCCGGGCTGGTCGGGCTGAGTGGCCTGTTTCTGTGCTGTGTAAAGCCTTGCACAGTATTGATGGCTGAGCGCACTTTGGTTGGAGAAGAACTATTTTGTGTTAGAACCGTCGGTGGCAGAGAGAAAAAACACTACTGGAAGCTTCTAAATATGGCAAGACAGCCTCGTGTCTTGTTCAGCCTGAGGACTGGCTCATTTAAGCGTTGAATCATACAGTTTAGGCTGACGCAATACAGTGCTGCAGGCTCCAGTATTTTGTAGGCAAATAACATACAATAACATCCCACAAACAGCCGTGAATCGAATGATGGAGGAATGGTCGGCCAGACACTGAGAGAGAGAAACTCCCTTCTCTTTTCAAACAGCACCGCGGGATCTTTAACGTCCACCTGATCAGGCACAGACAGAACTTTGGTTTAACGTCTCATCCAACAAGATTGCTCCTCCGACAATGTTTACCTAGCAGTAAGTGCTAAACCAGTTGTTAGCCAATTGGCGGTTCGCTTTCCGGGGGTAATAATTCCTCCCCGCACAAAAAAATAATTTGGCCACTCAATCCACGAATGTTTGTGGGACGTCGCTGTGTGCAATTGGATGCCGTGTTTCCCAAACAAAACACACAATCATTCCACTTTACAGTGTATTGTAAAACTCTTGAGACGTCTCCAAGACGTGATAAGGAGCTGTATCAAATACAAGGGTTATTATTAATACTTGTTATTAATGCCACAGTCTCCCCCAACACTGCACTGTAGCATCAGCCCAGTCTGTGAGTTAGTCTCTGACATGGGGGCTTGAACCCCTAATCTTCTGATTCAGACACAAGAATGTAACCAGATCAGAAGGTTGTGGGTTGAAGCCCCAAGTCAGGACTTGGAGTCACACAGTCTAAGCTGAGGCTCCGGGCAGTGCTGGGGGGGGTTGTACTGTGGGAGGTGCCGTCCTTGGGATGAGACGTTAAACCGAGGTCCCATCTGTACCTGTTCAGGTGGATGTTAAAGACCCCGCGGGGCGATTGGGAAAGAGAAGGGAGTTTCTCCTCTGGTGTCCCGGCCCACAAAATATACAGTCACGCCACCTGTGAAGCACTTTGAGACGTCTCAACGACGTGATAAGGCGCCGCATCAAATGCAAGGATTATTATTTATTATTGCCATTTAACTCAATGACATGAAAGACGCTTTAGCAAATGTAAGGATGATTATTAAGGAACATTATCTCTGCTGCTCAAACCCTCTCCTCACTCACATCCCCTCCTGCAGGGCAATCAGGACTTGCTGGTTGGCTACGCAACCCAATTAATGAACAGAATAAATATGTTAATGAACGCAATAAGCATCCAAATAAGCTTGAGCATGAATAATAAATCATGGCGGAATGTGAAACCGCATTAATATTTCACATTTCAATTATATCTGAATTATTTCTCCTTCTTGTGGCGAAGTTTTCCTCCCAACGGGAACGTCAGCCAACGCTCATATTCACGTCGATGTTACTCTCACCTCCCTGCAATGGGCTCTCTCTGTCTGAGCTCTGTTCCTTGCTCTCACTCTTTGTCACTCTCTATCACTCTCTCTGTCACTCTGTCTGTCTCTCACTCTCAATCTCTCTGTCACTTTCTATCACCCTCTATCACTCGCTCTCAATCTTTGTCACTCGCTCTCACTCTTTGTCATTCTTTCATACTCTCTCTCACTCTCTCTCTCACTCTCTCTAGCTCTCAATCTCTCTGTCACTCTCTCACACTCTCTCTCACCCTTTGGGCTGACTTTTCTGTCACTTTGGGGAATTGTCGGCCAAGACATCGAGAGAGAAATTCCTTTCTCTTGTCAAACAGCATCGTGGGATCTTTAATATCCACCTGAACAGGCGCACAGACGGGAACTCGGCTTAACATCTCATATGAAGGGTGGATTATTAATGTTTATTAAGATTATTACAAGGCAGTCAGTTAAAGTGGAAGCATTTTGTATAAGCTTTAAACAAAGTCCCAAATGTGGAGGGAGGGAGAACGAGACAGCAGATAATAATAATAATAATAAATCCTTGCATTTGATATAGTGTCTCATCACGACTTCTAGACGTCTCAATGCGCTTCACAGAATATACCGTATGTTTTGTGGGCGAAACACAGCAGCCAATTGCGCACCGCAGTGCCCCACAAACAGCCGTGGATTGAATGACCAAATTATTATTATATTTGGAGGGATTATTACCCCCGTAAAAGTGATCCGCCAGTCGACTAACAACTTACTAACAGGGGCGTGTGGAGTAAGGAAACTTGCCCAACGTTTCACCTGCCCAGGAATCAAACCCAGGCCCTCTTGCTTGCGAGGCGAGTGCTCCAATCACCGAGCTACGGGACTGCACACAATATACTTCCAATTTCCTTGACATTGCGGCTCTGTACGTGATGAGAGATCCCCGTGTGATGGGAGACTGAATGGTGACCTCTTTTTGAAATGAATGAACGTGTTGTCACTGAGGCTTTTTTTGTGTTTTTTTCAAAATAACCTGCGACTTTCTCCCCCTCTCCCTCCGGCTAAACACTCGGCTCAGAATAAATCTCTGTGGTGCCACCAGTATTGCCCTTTACTGATAAAAATATTAATAATAATCCTTATATTTGATGTAGCGCCTTATCATACATTCGAGACGTCTCAAAACGCAATGGATAAACGAGTCAGAGGACTGCGGTGTGATTACAATACAGATGCAATTTATATTTACCATGTGACTTTCACCAGCAAAGGATGTCCCAAAGCACTTGGCACTGCTGGCTTTGGGGGGTTGGGAATGGGTGGGGGTTGGTTAGCGACGGCCTAACCATTACATGACATGACTCCGAAAACATAAAGTGGCACAAAAGGCCCAGAGACACAATGGGCCGAATAGCCTCTTTCTATCTATTTCCTTGCCTCGATGCTCACTTAACTTGACGTTCCCTCCTGTGAGTCCCGGCTGCTATGTTAAACACGTGAAAGATCACCACAAGATTGTAATTAGAGTTGAGGAGGTGTCAACAGTAACCTCTGCCCTTTGCCTTCAGGGTCACTAATGTCAACAAAAGCTCACGGTTCGATGGAAACCTTCTTGGTGACTCAGAACCTACTCATAAAACACTGGGGGTCATAAACTCACTTCACCTCCATAAACCTTCATCTCCATCAGTCTTAATCTGAAGACCAGTAAAATCCACAGCTCTGACACCCTTAAAGTCCTGTAGCTCAGTGGTTAGACACTCGCCTCGCAAGCGAGAGGACCTGGGTTTGATTCCCGGGCAGAGAGAAACCTGAGGCAAGTTTCCTCACTCCACACACCTCTGTTTACCAGCAGTGAGTAGGAACCCGGTTGTTAGTCAGTTGGTGGATCACTTTTCTGGGGGTAATAATCCCTACAAAATAATAATAATTTAGTCGCTTGATCCACTGTTTGTGGATCGCTGCTGTGTGCTATTGGCTGCCATGTTTTGCCCACAAAATATACAGTCACTACACTTCACAGTATAATCTGTGAAGCGCTTTGAGACGTCTCAAAGACGTGACGAGGCACAATATCAATGCAAGGATTATTATTATTATTAATAGTGGGTGCCCGCACCCGTCAGAAACTCGGCTCACCAAATCCCAGTGGTAAGAAGCTCAATTTATCGTCCGCTCGCCAACAAGTCCACTTCAAGGCTCACTCCGACAAGTAATTACTTTCTGCAAATCTCACGCTGAAAAAAAAAGGCTGGACACAGCATGGACACAGCTGGCTTGGCTGCACTGCCACATCTCCTCTAGTTAATGGGGCTCACGGAGCTCTGAGGGAGCCAGGAAGCTATCACACACAGCAAACCAGCCACTGGGGAAATAAACGCCCTACATCCCGGCTCTCCCTCTCTCGCTTTTCATAACACCTGCTTAACATCACCTACCTCCGCCACTGTCTCTCCCCCTGAGCCTCCAAGAATCTCATCCATGCATTCATTTTATGGGGTGGTCAGTCGGGCGTTTGACACACGAGGAAACCCATCACCGTGCTTGAGAGTCTCCAAACCAAGCTGAGAATTCCATGCATCCAAATTGTGGAGTCCTGTAGCTCAGTGGTTAGAGCCCTCGCAAGTGAGAGGACCTGGGTTCGATTCCCGGGCAGGGAGAAACCTCAGGCAAGTTTCCTAACTCCACACACCTCTGTAGTAAGCAGTAACGGTTGGCAGTAAGTAGGAACGATTGGCGGAGCTTTTCCAGGGGTAATAATCCCTTCAAAAAAATGTTATAATTTGGTCACTCAATCCACGACTGTGTATGGGACACTGCTGTGCGCAATTGGCTGCAGTGTTTCACCCACAAAATACAGTCACTACACTTTACAATATCTAATAACAATCCTTGCATTTGATATGGATCCTTACCACGACATTGAGACGTCTCAATGATTATTATCCTTGTTCTAAAATGAAGCCTTTATAACTCTAAACCTGCGTACTCTTGGTCTACTGCCTACGTGTTTCTGAAAGTATTGTTGTGGAGTCTCTAACCCATTCAGAATCTTCTACAGCTTTGTATTGTCCCTTTGGAGACATCTCCTTTCAAGTTGGAAGAGCCCCAACTTGTCTAATCAATACTCATCATAGCTCATCCCTCTAACACTGAGGATCATCCTCGTTGCTGTTCTCTGCGCCGCCTCTGGGGAGTGTAAGCAGCTCCCCCCACCCCCACCCCCAATCATTCCAACTTGTAGGCACTATTACAGAGTCTTCAATAGCAGGAAAATTGTGGCTTGCAAGCCAAAAAAACACAGCCAGATGAACAATGGCGGCCGTTTCCTCATTCTAACTCAATATCCCTGTAATGAGCCAATACTGTTTTGAGTCCCACCGACCAACGTGTGGGAAACAAAAGCAATGACAGGTTCCCAGCAGCTCACATTCATTCATGTCAGTGGTAAGATAAGATGCAGTTCCTATTCAACTCTCTGGTGGCTATCAGCATCCAGTGATTGTGTTTCATTATCGGAGGCGCCGACTCTCGGAGATGTTAAATCAAGGACCCGTCTGTGCCCTGTTCAGGCGGACGTTAAAGATCTGAGTTTCTCTCGTTCTCTTCTGGTCTCCCGGCCAACAATTCCCCCCTCCACCCCCGAGATAAAATCAGTCACTCACTCTGTGGCTGTTTGTGATGTCCTTCTGATGGGAAAGACAATCTATGAAATGCGAGGATGATTATATATTATAAACGGTTTATCCTGGCTGACGTGCCCCACCCCCCGAGCCCAAATTATCCACTCATCTCATTATTATTTAAATAAATAAATAAATAATAAATCACAGCAGGCCCCGCAGGACGATTTTTAACATCTGTCTGAGCAAAACGAAGAACTGGGAACTCAGTTAAGATTGTGGAGTCCCTGTAGCTCAGTGGTTAGAGAACTCGCCTCGCAAGCGAGAGGACCTGAATTCGATTCCCGTGTGGGGCGAAACGTTGGGCAAGATTCCCTACTCCCCACGTCGCTGTTTATCCAGCGGTCAGTAGGATCCAGGTTGTTAGTTGATTGACAGATTGCTTTTCTGGGGGTAATAATCCCTTAAAAAAGAGTGTTTGTGGGACACGGCTGTATGCAATTGACCACAAAATATACAGTCACTACACTTTAAAGTACATCCTGTGCAGCACTTTGAGGCTCCTCGAAGATGTGATAAGGTGCTATATCAAATGCAAGGATTATTATCATTATTATTAATTATCATAATCTTTTTTGTAGTGTCTCTGGTGCAGACTGTCTCTACACTTTGTAATCAATTAGAGTTTGAAAAGTGTTCCTCCACATTTATTTTTACGCTTTAATGCGAGTTATTATTATCAATGTAATGAAATCTCTCAGCCAAGGCAGCTCCCCAAAGGCCTGTGGATGCCACACAGTTTTAAAATAGATTTCATTCCTACTATATTAATGATAATAATACTGATCATCACCTCCCGCCTTGATTATTCCAACACCCTCCCTATCACACACACTAAACTCCATCCCCCCATCACCCCAGCCCTCGCCCGGCCCCACTGGCTCCCTATCACACACACTAACCCCTGTACCCCATCACCCCAGCCCTCGCCCGGCCCCACTGGCTCCCTATCACACACACTAACCCTGTACCCCATCACCCCAGCCCTCGCCCGGCCCCACTGGCTCCCTATCACACACACTAACCCTGTACCCCATCACCCCAGCCCTCGCCCGGCCCCACTGGCTCCCTATCACACCACTAACCCCTGCTCCCTATCACACACACTAACCCACCCCCATCACCCCAGCCCTCGCCCGGCCCCACTGGCTCCCTATCACACACACTAACCCCTGTACCCCATCACCCCAGCCCTCGCCCGGCCCCACTGGCTCCCTATCACACACACTAACCCTGTACCCCATCACCCCAGCCCTCGCCCGGCCCCACTGGCTCCCTATCACACACACTAACCCCTGTACCCCATCACCCCAGCCCTCGCCCGGCCCCACTGGCTCCCTATCACACACACTAACCCCTGTACCCCATCACCCCAGCCCTCGCCCGGCCCCACTGGCTCCCTATCACAGAATGGATCAACTTCAAGATCCTGTTACTCGTCTACAAATCCCTTCTTGCCCCGGCATCTCCTGACCTCCCTGCCCTGCTTACTCCCCAACCCATCACCATCAAGACCCTCCTCTTGATCCATTGGAATGATCCATGCAATTCTGGCAAAGTTTTGTAACTCATGGAATCACAGAATTATACAGTACAGAAGGAGGCCATTCGGCCCATCGTGTCTGTGGCGGCTCTTTGAAAAACACTTCCAAATCAGCCCCACTCAAAGCGCTTCACAAAATATTCTGTAAAGTGAATTGACTGTATATTTGTAGGCAGCCAATTGGGGACAGAAGCGTCCCACAAACAGTTGTGGATTGAGTGACCACATTATTATATTTTGAAAGGATTATTACCCCCAAGAATGCGATCCGTCAATCAACCAACAACCAGGTTACTATTTACTGCTGGTAAACAGAGGAGTGGGGAATAAGAAAACTTGCCTAAGGTTTCACCCAGGCCGGGAATCAAACCCGGGTCCTCTCGCCTCTCACTCTCGCCTCTGAGTCAGAAAATTGTGGGTTCAAACCCCTACATTGGGACTCGGAATCACAAACTGTAGTCTAAACTCGGTGACAAGGCTAGGCTGGTTCACGCTCAATTTGCGGAGCATTGCTGCCTGTAGGAGGAATTGTCCTCATTATTAACAATTTATGTTTACTGTGGGCGACACGTGCAGAGTTAAACAGAGTGAGAAAGTCAGAAATTAAATTGTTCACCGAGGCTGAAAGAAAACGCAGCTCATGAAGCAGTGACAAGGTGTTTAATCAAACATTCCAGCAGGAGTCGGTCACCCCCAACTTAGAATCATTTTACTACCACTGGTGCACAAACGTGATTAGGAGAGAGAGAGCAGGGAATGGGGTTAGAGTAGAGAGCTCCAGTGGGGGAGCGAGCCCCAACACAGACACCATGGGGGGAGAGAGAGAGAGAGAGAGCAGGGAATGGGGTTAGAGTAGAGAGCTCCAGTGGGGGAGCGAGCCCCAGCACTGACACCATGGGGAGAGAGAGAGAGAGAGAGCAGGGAATGGGGTAAGGTAGACAGCTCCAGTGGGGGAGCGAGCCCCAGCACAGACACCATGGGGGGAGAGAGAGAGAGAGAGCAGGGAATGGGGTAAGGTAGACAGCTCCAGTGGGGGAGCGAGCCCCAGCACAGACGTTCACCAAAGTCACAATGAAAGAGGGAGAGTGAAGAGATTTTCAGAGCGAGAGAGAGAGTTCCAGGCAACATAGCAATTGTACCATAGAATTTCATTGAAATTTGGCTTCCCAGAAAAGATACATATAGATGACTATTTAAATGGTTCAATATGTCTATTCCACCCCCCCACCTGCCTTTCCATAGAATCATAGAATATTACAGCACAGAAGGAGGCCATTCAGCCTATCGTGGCTGTGTCAGCTCTTTGAAAGAGCTTCCCAATCAGTCCCACTCCCCCGCGCTCTCCCCAAACTCCTGCAATTTTTTTTCTTTTCAAGTACCTATCCAATTCTCTTTTGAAAGTTGTTGTTGAATCTGTTTCCACCGACCCTGCGCTCAGCTAATACAGGAAGAAGTGATCCGCCAATGACTAACAACCAGGTTCCTACTTACTGCTGGGTGTGTGGAGTAAGGAAACTTGTCTAAAGTAACTGCAGGGGTTGTTAATAATAATAATAATAATAATCCTTGCATTTGATACAGTGCCTTATCACATCTTTGAGGGGTCTCAAAGCGCTTCACAGAATACACTGTAAAGTGAATTGACTATATTTTGTGGGCGAAACACGGCAGCCAATTGCGCACAGCAGCGTCCCACAAACAGCCATGGGTTGAGTGACCAAATTATTATTATTATTTTTCAAAGGAGGTTGTCGGAGGTGGTGAAACTTTGCACAATGATAATTATTATTATTTTTAAGGTTTTGCCCGGCCCAGGAATCAAACCCGGGTTCCTCTCGCTTGCGAGGTGAGTGCAATGATGCCCTTCAACCCTACCGTCCCTTTGCTCAGCCCAATCCGCCCCACCATCGGCAGCCGAGCTTTCAGCCTATCTGTCCCCTGCTCTCTGGAATTCAATCTCCGAGTCTCTCCTCCTCACTCTCTCCCTCTATCTCGTTCAAGGTCTTTCTCGAGAAGTGAAAGGCGCTATATAAGTGTGAATTATATTGTACTGTAGCCTGTAATCCCCTCCTCTCACCTTGCGGTGAAGTGAATCGAGAGGTTTAGCGAGTCTGTGCACAATACATGCAATCTCTCTGTGAGAGAATAATTCACACTGCAGGAGGGCTGGTGCTTTTATGAGTGGGACGTGACACAAGGCTGCCTTCGAAACTCTGCTGATTGCTCGCCCGCAGGCGGTTCTATATCAAACTCAGTTGCTTAATGTTCGGATACATTTCGGGAATAATAATAATAATGTCACCCGTATTGTCAGGAAGATACAACTCGATATAAACATATTCCTAATCCAAAAAATACAAAATTACACTTTTTGTGAAATTTTCAGCGTCTTTCACGTCAGGAGGATGTCCCAAGGGGCTAAATAATAATAATAATAATAATTCTTGCATTTACAGCGCCTTATCATTTCATTGCGACGTCTCAAAGCAGCAGAGGATGTAAAGTGTATTTTGTGGGTGAACACAACACCCAACAGTATCTCACAATCGGCCATGGATTGAGTGACCAATTTTCTCTGGGAGATTCTTGTCCAGGACACCGGGAGAGAGAGCCCCGCGGGGTCTTTAACATCCACCTGAACAGGTACAGACGGGATCTCGGTTTAACGTCTCATCCCAAGGACGGCACCTCCCACAATACAACCCCCCCAGCGCTGCCCTGGACCCTCAGCTTAGACTGTGTGATTCCAAGTCCTGACTGCGGGGCTTAAACCCACAACCCTCTACCCGAGAAGTGAGAAAGAGAGAGAGAGGAGGGAACGATACCCACTGAGTCAGGACACAGCCATGTCTCACAGGCCACCATGCAGTGAATTAGCAATTGTTTATGGTGAGGGGGTGGGTCGGTGGGATCTTTAACGTCTGTCTGAGCACAAGGCAGACCTGGGGGATCGGGTAAGATTGTAGAATCCTGTAGGGTAGAAGTTAGCGCACTTACCTCTGATTCAGAAGGTTGCGGGTTTCAAGACCTCACATCAGGGACTTTGAACTCATGTAGCCCTGTAGCTCAGTGGTTGGAGTACTTACCCTGCAAGCTGGAGGACCCGGGTTCGATTCCTGGGCAGGGAGAAACATTGGGCCAGATTCCTTACTCCGCTCCCCTCTGTTAACCCAGCAGTGAGTAGGAACAAAACACAAAATACTGCAGATGCTGGAAATCTGAAACAAAAACAGATGTCGCTGGGAGCCCTCAGCAGGTCAGGCGGCATCTATAGAGAGAGGAAAGTGAGTCAACATTTCAGGTCCACGACCCTTCATCAGAACTGGGGCATGTTTGGGAGGGAGAGGCTTTTAAGGGCGAACAGGGAGTGGGGAGGCAGAGCAAGGAAGACAAAAGGGTAGAGGACAGGGGATGATGGGTTAAAGAGGTGTTAATGACGCAAACAACAACAACAACAACAACAAGATTCCATTTATAAAGCGCCTTTCACGTCAGGAGGACGTCCCAAGGCGCTGTACAGTTGGGTCATGACCCGAGCAGGGGGGAAATGGTCAGGGTGAGGGAAGGGAGGGAGCAAGGAGGGGGGAAATGGTCAGGGTGAGGGGAGGGAAGGGAGGGAGCGAGGAGGGGGAAGAGAGTCGAGAGGGGAGCTGAAGGCTCGGTCAAAGAGAAAGGTTTTGAGACCGGCCTTGAAGGAGGAAAGGGAGGAAGCGGCGAAGGCACTGGGGGATGGAGTTCCAGAGCCTCGGGGCTGAGAGGCTGAAGGCCCGACCACCGATGGTAGGGCGGTTGGGGCGGGGGACGTGGAGCAGACCGGAGCCAGAGGAACGGAGGGTACGGGCAGGTAGGTAGGGGGATAGTAGGTTGGAGAGGTAGGAGGGAGCAAGGCCGTGAATGGCCTTGTAGGTGAGGATGAGGATCTTGAAATCAATCCTCTGGGGGATGGGGAGCCAGTGGAGGCGAGCGAGGGTGGGAGTGATGTGGTCCCGAAGCCTGGTGCGGGACAGTACACGAGCTGCAGAGTTCTGAATGACCTGCAGCTTGTGGAGGGAGGTGGCGGGAAGGCCGGCGAGGAGAGAGTTCCCATAGTCCAGCCTTGAGGTGACAAAGGCGTGGACCAGGGTTTCAGCAGCGTGAGGGGTGAGGTAGTGCCGTAGTCTGGCGATGTTCCGGAGGTGATGGAAGGCGGTGCCAGTTGTGGTGCGGATGTGAGGGAGAAAGGACAGCTCAGGGTCGAACAAAACGCCGAGGTTCCTGACTGGCTTTGAGAGGTGGAGAGTGCAGCCTTGGATGCTGATGGTGTCAGCGCCTGAGGTGCGGAGGCGCTGACGTGAGCCAATCAGGAGGGCCTCGGTTTTTCGCACGTTGAGCTGAAGAAAGTTGTCTCTCGTCCAGGACTCGATGTCGGACAGGCAGCTGTCAGGACATCGGTGGTCGTGGAGTTGAGAGTAGAGGAGGAAAGGTAGAGTTGGGTGTCATCCGCATACATGTGGAAGTTAACTCCATGTCTGCGGATGATGTCACCAAGGGGGAGCATATAGAGGGTGAAGAGGAGGGGACCGAGGACAGAGCCCTGAGGGACACCACATGAGACAGTGCGGGGGGTGGAGGAGAAGCCATTCGTTGAGACAAAGTGAAGACGGTGAGAAAGGTACGACCTAAACCATTCAAGGACAGTGCCTTGAAGGTTGAGGTGGGAGGACAAGCGGTGGAGTAGGATAGCGTGGTCGACCGTATCGAATGCTGCCGATAGGTCGAGGAGGACGAGGAGACAGAGGGAGCCCTGGTCACAGATGGTCAGGATATCATTGGTGACCTTGACCAGGGCAGTTTCTGTGCTATGGGCAGCACGGAAACCTGACTGAAGGGGTTCGAAAAGAGAATGGGTGGAAAGGAAAGAGCGCAGTTGGGAGGCGACAACTCTTTCCAAGACCTTGGAGAGAAAGGGGAGGTTGGAGATGGGCCGGTAGCTTGATAGCTGCGACGCATCAAGGGAGGGTTTTTTCAGGGTGGGCGTGATGGCGGCAGTTTTTAATGGAATGGGGACAGAGCCAGAGGAGAGGGACAGGTTGATGATGTCAGTGATATGTGGGGCAAGAAAGTGGAGCTGGGAGATAAGGAGTGGAGTGGGGATGGGGTCAAGGGAGCAGGTGGTTGGTTTTAGGGATAGGATGAGTTCAGTGACAGAGGGTGGGGAAACGGGTACGAAGGTGTGTAGGGGAGGATGGGTAGGAGTCGGAGTGTGGGAGGGAAGGGGTGGGTGGTGGGTGGAAGTTGGAGGGGAAGTGACCGCGGAGCGGATTCCCTTGATCTTGGATTCAAGGAAATCCAGCATCTCCTCGCAGTGAAGGTTGGAGGAGATGACCTGCGCGGGGTGGCGGGGGGACGGAGGAGTCGGGTTGTGGTGGAAAACAGTAGCCTGGGGTTGTTCTTCGCCTCCAGGATTATCCTGGAGTAGAAGGACGACTTGGCCGAGGCTAGAGTGGAGCGGTAAATTTTGAGGAGGTCCAGCCAGATTTGTCGGTGGACCGTTAGGCCAGATTTGACACAGGTGCGTTCAGCAGCCCGCACCTGGCAAAACAAAGAGGGGAAAAGAACTTGGAACAAAACAGGCCGACCAGAGAGAAAAGGTGTGTCTGGGGCCAAGAGGATGTGGTGATGGTCACAGGAGAGGCGGAGGTGGAATGTGAGCTGTTGAAATCAATATTGAGGCCAGAGGGCTGTAAGGGCCCGAGCAGGTAACTGAGGTGCTGTTCCTCGAGCTGGCGCTGTGGCTCATTGGAACAGTGTAGGAGACCGTGGATGGAGAGGTCAGAGTGCGAGTGGGAGGGAGAGTTGAAATGGCAAGAAGGCGGAAGCTCAGGGTTGAGCTCGTGGACAGAACGGAGATGATCGGCAAATCGGTCGCCCAATCTGTGTTTGGTCTCTCCAATGTAGAGGAGACCACATCGTGAGCAGCGAATGCAGTAAACTACATTGGTGGTGGTACACGGAAATCGCTGTCTCACTTGAAATCTGTGTTTGGGGCCCTGGACAGTGGTCTGGGAGGAGGTATTGCAGCTCCTGCACTGGCACGGGAGGTGTCGGGGGAGGAAAAGAACTGTTGGTGGTGATGGAGGAATGAACCAGGGAGTCACAGAGGGAACGGTCCCTTCGGAATGCTGAGAGGGGAGGGAAAGATATGTTTAGTGGTTGGATCACACTGGAGGTGCCGGAAATGGCGGAGAATTATTTGTTGGATGTTGAGGCTGGTGAGGTGGAAGGTGATGACTAGGGGGAACCCTATCATGGTTCTGGGAAGAGGGGGAAGGGGTGAGGGCAGAGTTTCAGCTGCTCTGGTGTGAAAGGTGGCATCGTCTTAGAGCAGACGTGGTGGCGCAGAGGAACTGGGAAAAGGGAATGGAGTCTTTACAGGAGGCGGGGTGGGAGGAGGTGCAGTCCAGCGAGTTGCGGGAGTCAGTGACTTGTAAAAGATATCTGTTGATAATCTATGCCCCAAGATGGAAATGGTGAAGTCGAGGAAGGGAAGAGTCGGAAATGGACCATGTGAATCTTATGGAGGGGTGGAAGCGAAATGGGTGAATTTTTCCAACTCACCTCGAGTGCAGGAGGCAGCCCCAACAGTGAGTAGGAACCCGGTTGTTAGCCAATTGACATATCACTTTCCGGGGGTAACAATCCCTTCCAAAGAAATGAGGTCACTTCAATCCACGACTGTTTGTGGGACGCTGCTGTGCACAATTAGCTGTTGCGTTTCGCCCACNAAAAAACACAGTCACTACACTTTACGGTATATTCTGTGAAGCGCTTTGAGACGTCTCGAAGACATGATAAGGTGCTGTATCAAATGCAGGGATTATTATTATTATATGGCACCTCTGACAGACACTGCAGGGCTCCCCTGCTCTTGTTTTGCTCCCCTGCTATTGAGAGGTGCTGGAATAGATTTCAACCGGCGTTGAATAAGTTTGGTTAAAAGGTACACGACTTCGCTGCTTGCACTCGGAGCAACAGCATGTAAACACAGTAAATGATATCATTGCCTGAGAGATAATGTGCATTGCCAGGCTTGAGGTGGGCATTACTGTTCCCAGTGAAGCGAGCGATAATGAGAAACTGAAGACCAGTAATGATCCTAATAGCAAAACCGAATGAGCTTTTATCACTGTTATTATCATTTCATTTGGCCATTAACTTTCCAGGGTCTCTGCTGCCTTAAGGCCTGTGCTTCTGACTTGCCTCAAAGCCCTCCACTGTCTTCCTCTTTCTTAACTCTGTGACCCGCTAACTCCACATCGATTTGTCCACTCCTTCTGCTCAGCGGGTTCCTGCGCCTTATTTTTGACGCAGCGAATTATCATGTCAGGAGGACATCTCAAAGCCCTTCGCAGGCTTTGTAAAGTGTAGTGACTGCTTATTTTGGAGGCTAACCCAGCAGCCAATTTGCGCACAGCAACGTCCCCACAAACAGCCAAAAAGTGAGTGATTTTATTTGGGGAATTGTTGGTCAGGACATCAGAAGAGAGAGAGGAACTCCCTTCTCTTTTGGAATAGCGCCACAGGATCTTTAACATCCACCTGAACAGACACAGACAGGACCTTGGGTTAACGAGGGAATAGAGAGGTAAAGAAGAGGGGAATAGGGGGGAGGAGGCTACCGAGGAGAATAAACACTGGCACGGACTAGTTGGATTGAATTGAATAGCCTGATTTTGTACTCAAAAAAGAGAAGGGAGTTTCCCTCTCCCAGTCAGAGTCCTGGCCAAGAATCGCTCAGATAAAATCAGTTATTTGTTTTGCTGCTGTTCGTAGTAACATTGTTGTGTGCAAATTAATCACCTACAAAACACACACAGTCACTACACTTCCCAGTGTGTATTTCCTGTGAAGCGCTTTGGGACGTCCTCCTGACGTCAAAAGCCCAACACCAATGCAAGGTTATTATAATCCTAATCATTATTTTATTATAATGATACTCAGCTCTGAAAACTAGTAAACAGTGAGGAGGACAGTAACAGACTGCAAATGGACACAGACAGACTGATAACATGGGCAGACACGGGGCAGGTGACGTTTAATATGGACAAATACAAAGTGATGTGTTTTGGAGTCCTGTAGCTCAGTGGTTAGAACACGCGCCTTGCAAACAAGACACCTGGGTTCAATTCCCGGCCGGGCAAAACCTCGGGCAAGTTTCCTTACCCCACACCCCTAATAATAATCCCTCCAAAACAAAACAATAATAAATTGGTCATTTTCAACCCACAGCTGTTTGTGGGACATTGCTGTGCGCAATTGGCTGCTGCGTTCGCCCACAAATATACAGTCAATTCACTTTACAGTATATTCCGTGAAGCGCTTTGAGACGTCGAGAAGACGTGAAAAGCGCTATATCAAATGCAAGGATTATTATTATTATTATTATTATTTTGTGAGGAAGAATGAGGAGAGGTAATATAAGCCGATGGTACAATCTTAAAGGGGGTGAAGGAATAGAGAGACTTGGGGGTCATATAGTAAATCTTTGAGGGTGGCCGGACAGGCAGATAAAGCTTTAAAAAATCATTCGGGACACGAGGCTTTATAAATAGGGGCATAGAATACACAAGTCAGGAAGTTATGATGAACCTTTATATAAAACACTGGTGAGGCCTCAGCGAGAGACTGTGTTCAGTTCTGGGCCCCACACTTTAGGAAGGATGTCAAGGCATTGGAGAGGGTGTAAAGGAGATACCAGAATGGTACCAGGAATGAGGATTATTCTCCTGGGAGCAGAGAAGGTTAAGAGGAGACTTAATAGAAGTTTTCAAATGATGAGGGGATTCGATAGGGTGAACAAAGGGAAACTATTCCCACTGGCGGGTGGGTTGGTAACCCGAGGGCTCCGATTTAAAACAGTTGTTAAAAGAAACAGAGGGGAGGGGAGGAGAGGAGAAATGTTTTGAAAAGAGCGAGTTGTTGGGATCTGGAATGCATTGAGTGGGGGAGTGGGGTTGATCAGGGCTATGGGGAGAGAGCGGGGGAGTGGGGTTGATCAGGGCTATGGGGAGAGAGTGGGGGAGTGGGGTTGATCGGGGCTATGGGGAGAGAGGGGGGAGTGGGGTTGATCAGGGCTATGGGGAGAGAGCGGGGGAGTGGGGTGATCAGGGCTATGGGGAGAGAGCGGGGGAGTGGGTTGATCAGGGCTATGGGGGGGGGGGGGGGGGTCAGGGCTATGGGGAGAGAGTGGGGGGGGGGGGTGATCAGGGCTATGGGGAGAGAGCGGGGGGGGGGGTTGATCAGGGCTATGGGGAGAGAGTGGGGGAGTGGGGTTGATCAGGGCTATGGGGAGAGCAGGGGGAGTGGGGTTGATCAGGGCTATGGGGAGAGAGCGGGGGAGTGGGGTTGAATTGGAAGCTCTTTTCAAAGAACCGGCACAGACACGATGGGCTGAATGGCCTCCTTTGGTGCTGTTTATGATTCTATGATAACTATAATCATTGCATTTGATCTAATCCCTTATATATCATTATCATTAACACTAAATAATAATACTTGGTGCAGCATCTTATCATGTCAGGAGGACGTCTCAAATTTTTTTCACAGTGAAATATTAAGCAATAATTATTATTTTAATTACCTAATTATCATAAAAATTATTATAGGGGCACAGAATAATTATTATTAAAATACATTATCATAATTATTATTAAGTTAAAAACAGCAACGGTGCACAAGCCTCTTGATGTGCACCGGGTATTTGAATAGTTTCACATCCCGATGGTCTGTGTGTTCGCTTCCCCTGAAGCACGAATGTGTAACAGACAGACACGCGGGTGTCAACCAGAGATTAAATCAGATTTTCCAAACAAATGGTGCAAAGCATAGGAACGCGGAAATAATACTAATCGCTGCATTTCATATAGCGCCTTAATCACGTCTTGGAGACGTCACAAAGCGCTTCACAGGATACACTGTAAAGTGAATTACATAAGAACATAAGAAATGTTAGATGAAAAAAGACCAAAGTCCATCACGTTCATCTTCCACCTTCCTGGCAAATTGACCGTAATTTGTGAGTGAAACCCGGCAGCCAATTGCGCACCGCAGTGTCCCAAAAACAGTCCTGGATTGAGTGGCCCAAATTTTTTTGGAGGGATTTTGTCATTCCTACTTACTTACTCGGTAAACAGAGGTGTGTGGAGTAAGGCAACTTGCCTATGGTTTCTCCCTGCCCGGGAATCAAACCCGGGTCTTCTCGATTGCGAGGCGAGTGTCTAACCACTGAGCTGCAGGACTCCACCATGGCTGATGGTGGTGTGGTTAGGATCAGTGTTGGGGTTAGGATGAGGAACATGAAATAACTCATTGCTCACTGAACGGAGGAGGGAAGCCAAGTCAGTAAAAAGTCGGTACATTCTTGGAATACACCCCCTAATTAAAAACTAATTGCCTCTAATTATCCCCATGCTCTCATTTTCCCCTTATCGCGAAAATTACACGTTCTGCAAATAGCACGGCAGTAATTACAGGCAATTGCTGTTCTTATCACTCGCCTTTTGTATAATAATAATAATATTCTCGTGTTTGAGAGGGCGTCTCAAATCGTTTTATTGGTCTTACTGTTAGGTGCAGTCTTACTGTTGGGGTCTCCAAGCCTTGGCTGCAACAACAACGACTTGCACTTATATAGCGCCTTCCACGCAGAGCAGCGTCTCAGAGCGCTTAATAATGGCGGAGCCTGTCTCCGAGCCGGGGGGAGGGGGAGGTGGTCGTAAGTACGGTCGAACAGAAAGTTTTCAGGTGGGACTTGAAAAAGGGGGAGGGGGCAAGACAGAGGGATTGAGGGAGAGTGTTCCAGAGTTTCTGGGGTAGTGTCTGAAAGCGCGACCTCCGATGGTGGTGAGGGACGAGCAGGAGCCGGTGCCCGTCGAGCGGAGGCCCCGGGTGGTGGATTGGGGAGTGAGGGGGTCGGGGAGGGAGGGAGGGGTCAGGGAGTGAAGGGGTTTGAACACGAGAGTGAGGATGTTGAAGTGGATGTGTTGGTGATGGGAAGCCAGTGGAGCCGGGGCCAGAGCTGGGGAGATGTGGTGTGGAGTTGGGTCGGGGTCAGTATGTGGACGGCAGAGTCTGAATGGGCTGATCTTGTGCAGCCGGGGAGACGGCGAGGAGGGGGTTGGAGTAATCCAGGCGGGAGGTGACAAACACATACACGAGGGTTTCGGCTGCATTTGGGATAAGAAACGGTCGGAATGTGGGGAAAAAGAACAGTTAGGGGTCGAACCGGACGCCTGGATTGCGCACTGGTTCGGTGAGTCTGAGGGAGAGCCCAGGAAGGTTGAGGAGTTTAGATTGAGAGGAGTGAAATTAGGTTCTTGCCAACCTACGCCTAATACTCTCTGGAATTAGGTATGTAGGATGCTTCCCTCCAGGGAGAGAGAGAGAGCGCATTCCATTCCAACAATCTCTCTCTGGGATTTCCATGTGTAGGTGGGATGCAGGGAATTCTCTGTTGGATTTGAAGGCTCTTAAGCAACGATGATGGGTTTCCATGTGTGTCAGACATCCGGCTGGGCAAAAAAAAGATTTAGAAAGGTAGTTAAAAAAAATTGTAGGGCTACGGGGTAAGAGCGGGCGAGTGGGATTAGTTGGTGGCTTTTCCAAAGAGCTGGCACAGGCCCGATGGGCCGAATGGCTTCCTTCTGTGCTGTAATATTCTATGATTCTTCTGTGATCCTAAATCATGATAATCCCGCTTTCTTCAACCAAAGACAAGAAGCTGGGCTTCGCTCCAGTTGATCAATAACTCCTATTTGGTCGAGTTTCCACTCAGTGAGTTAAGCAGGCTTGAGCCCAAAGTGGCGTAAAATTAGATATTAGTTCACACTGAGCGAGCGCTCTGTGAGCTGAGGATACTGGAGATGGATTTTACTGACAGCACCTGTGGCACCGCACTGGGCAACTGTTGAAGCAAATGTACCGGGGAATAGCTTCATGTCTCACAGCAATACAACCACTTGATGTTTTTTACGGTGACCGAACTCGATGGCAGAGTGAACATAAGAGCATAAGAGTTGCTGGACGAAAGATTCCCATCCAGTTCACCTTCCACCATCCCACTAGAGAGTCACGACAATCCGTCAGGACAGCAGTGGTATTGGAGTCGAGGGTGGAGCCAGAGAGATAGAGTTGGGTCATCCCCGAGGAGAGATAATATGGTTGTTTCGCTGTTTGTGGGACACTGCTGTGTGCAAAACGTCGGCCACGTTTCGCCCACAAAATACGCAGTCGCTACACTTCATAGTAAATCCCGTGAAGCTCTTTGAGACGTCTCAGGGTTGTGATAAGGTGCTGACTCACGTGTAACCTCAAAACGTCTCACGGGGAAGTTCTGTCAAGTGTAGTGGCTGTGCAAAGTTGCAAACAAAGCAGTGTGGAGGGTGGGGGGTTGGGGGGAGGGTGGGGGGGAAGAACCCACAACTTTCCTGACCCAGAGGCAGTTAGAAAACGGAGTTAAGTCAAAAAAATTATAAAATTACACTTCGCTAGAAAACACACTTGAATCGTGCTTTCACACGACTCATTGCATGGACCTTTGTGTGTAAAGGGTCTGTGACATGCGGGGAGGAGGGTGGTGCGTGGGGGAGGGGGGCGGTTGGGGGGAGGGGCGGAGTTGAGGGGAAGGGCAGAGGAGAGAGAGGGGTTTGACTGAAAAGAAGGTGGAACAGGGACAGCAACTGAGAAACCATACGAACAAGACAGATAGGAACAGGAACAAACATGGCGATAGAGAGAGGAACCGAGGGAAGGCTTCACAGGATGTCAACCCCTCCTCACTGGTCTCCCCATCTCCACTGCACCAGATCCAGTTCATCCCAAACTCCACTGCCTGCATTCTCCCCTGTACTAACCCCCGTACCCCATCACCCCAGCCCTCGCCCGGCCCCACTGGCTCCCTATCACACACACTAACCCCTGTACCCCATCACCCCAGCCCTCGCCCGGCCCCACTGGCTCCCTATCACACACACTAACCCCTGTACCCCATCACCCCAGCCCTCGCCCGGCCCCACTGGCTCCCTATCACACACACTAACCCCTGTACCCCATCACCCCAGCCCTCGCCCGGCCCCACTGGCTCCCTATCACACACACTAACCCCTGTACCCCATCACCCCAGCCCTCGCCCGGCCCCACTGGCTCCCTATCACACACACTAACCCCTGTACCCCATCACCCCAGCCCTCGCCCGGCCCCACTGGCTCCCTATGGAGACAGATGGTGGAGGCAGAAAGTGTTGATTCTTTCAAAAGCAACTTAGATTTGAGGGAATTATATCTGGGGATACAGTGTATAGACACACAGACAGACACACACACAGACAGACACACACACAGACAGACACACACAGACACACAAACACAAATAATAATAATAATAATAATCCTTTGGATTTGATACAGCGCCTGATCACGTCTTCGCAATGTCTCAAAGTGCTTCACAGGATATACTGTCAAGTGTAGTAACTATGTATTTTGTGGGCAAAACGCGGCAGCCAATTGCACACAGCAATATCCCATATACAGTCGTGGTTTGAGTGTCCAATTATTAAATTTTTTTTGGAAGGAATTTTTATTTCCGCCAATTGACTAACAACCGGGTTCCTACTCACTGCTGTAAACAGAGGTGTGTGGAGTAAGGAAACTTACCCAACATCTTGTCCTGCCCGGGAATCAAACCCAGATCCTCTCGCTTGCGAGGGGAGTGTCTAACCACTGAGCCACAGGAACAGGACTCCACAATGGGCCAAACAGCTTTCTTCTGTGCTGTAAATGTCTATGGTTCTGTAGCGCTCCCCTGTATGGCAGTGTGTGTGTGCCTCTGTGGTAGTGGGATGGAGATTCACAAGGCAGCCTCCGTCAGCCACCGATCCCCATGTGTTCTTTATACGTTGATCTGAAGGAATGCAGAGAGCAAACAAGTGCCTGACACTGACACTGTTAACCGAACAGTCAGGCTCTGCTTCCTGGTGTCTGGGTGGAAAACATTCCCCGTCCCCCGAGCTAGGGTCAGCTTTTATCTTGTGTCACATCTTCTGTATCTCTGGAATTGTGGCCATCACGTGCCTGGCATTTGTTTGTGACTGTTTGTGGGGATGCTGCTGTGTTTCGCCCACAAAATATACAGTCACTACACTTTATAGTATATCCTGTGAAGCGCTTTGAGACATCTCAAACACGTGATATCAATGCAAGGATTGTTCTTATTATTTCCATATTCATCAGGAACTGTGTCAGCTCGGCTCAGTGGGTAAGAATGTGGGTTCCAACCCCCACGTCAGGTCTTTGAGCTCACGCAGTCTCGGCTGACGTTCCAGTGAGGTGATGGGGGGAGGGCAGCGCGATGCGTTGACGGAGATCACATCATTCACATCGTTTATCTGAGCTCCCCCTCCTGTGGATGTTAAAGATCCCATGTTGCTATTCAATAATAATAGTAATAAGAATAATCCTTTTATTTGATACAGCGCCTTATCACATCTTTGAGACGTCTTAAAACGCTTCACAGAATACACTGTAAAGTGCAGTGACCGTGTGTTTCACAGTGAAGTCCTGTGAAGCACTTTGGGACGTTCTCCTGATGTGAAAGGCACTGTATCAAACGTAAGGATTAGACATCATTAATACTATTTGAATTCCTCCCCTCGTACGCACATACAATGCACTCGATCTTTCTTTCTTTCACCAGAGCTGACCTCAATCTACTTTACGCTAATTCACATCTGTATCCCCTTCATTTCCATATGTTACACATCATGTTCTAGAGCATCTGAAGCAAATAACAAAAAAAGCAGCCAGAGAGAGACAGAGATAACTGGTGCTCGCTCTGTCACTAAACTCTCAAACACTTTCTCCTCCTTTCTCTCCCTCAGAATCAATATCAGCTTCAGGCAAATAAGAGCTTTGGAACTCGGAATGGATTGAATGCATTCATGTTCTTGGCAAAGGTGCGTTCGCCTACAGAAAGCACACAGTCACTGCACATGACCCATCCTATTCACCTCTCCTAAACTTCTCTGTTCCCTTCTATCTCGGATATATGGAGTCCTGTAGCTCAGGGGTTAGAGCTCTCCCCTGCAAGCGAGAGGATCTGGGTTTCATTCCCGGGAAGGGCAAAACATTGGGCAAGTTTCCTTACTCCACACGCCTCTGGTTACCAGCAGTGAGTAGGAACCCGGTTGTTAGTTGATTGTTGGATCATTTTCTGAGGGTAATAATCCCTCCTCCCCCAAAATTAAAAAATGTGTTCACTCAATCCATGACTGTTTGTGGGACAAACTACAGTCACAAAATATACAATATATTCTGTGGAGCGTTTTGAGAGATCTCAATAATAATAATCCTGGCATTTGATACAGCACCTTATCTAATCCTCGAGGTGTCTCAAAGTGTTTCACAGGATACACTGTAAAGTGAATTGACTGTATATTTTGTGGGAGGAACGTGGCAGCCAATTGCACACAGCAGCGTCACACAAACAGCCGTGGATTGAGTGACCAATTTATTATTATTATTATTTTTTGAAGGGATTATTACACCCATAAAAGCGATCTGCCAATCGACTAACTACTGTGTTCCTACTTACTGTTAGGCAAACAGAGGTGTGTGGAGTAAGGAAACTTGCCCAAGGTTTTGCCCTGACCGGGAATCGAACCCAGGCCCTCTCGCTTACGAGGCGAGTGTCTAACCCCTGAGCAACAGGACTCCAATGATGTGATACGGCGCCATATCACATGCAAGGATTATTATTATATACGTGTGTTTCCCCTTCACTTGATGTCAGCCTTGGCTCAGTCTGTGACAGTGATCTCACCTCTGAGACAGAAGGTTGTGATTTTGCCGCACATTGGGATTTCGGCTGATGCTGAAACACAGTACTGAGGGAGCAGTGCATTGTCGGAACAAAGGTCCTTTGAACGAGTTACTAATCTGAGATCCCGTCTGCATGTGTTCAGGTGGATGTTAAAGATCTCTTGGCAATGTTGGAACATACAATAGGGTTTCTGTCTCCGTGTCCTCAGCCACAAAATACACAGTCACTGCACTTTACAGTATATTCTGAGAAGTGTTTTGAAACGTCCCACTGACCTGTACGGTGCTGTATCAGATGGGAGGATTATAATTTGTGTTATGATAATAATTCTTGCACTTTGCGATGGAGCCAAATCAAAATAATAATGATAATAATTGATTTGAATAATGTCTTTCACATCAGGACAACAGCTCAAAGCGCTTTGCTGGATGTACCGCCAAGTGTAGTGTCTGCGTGTTTTGTGAGCAAATGGGGCAGCAAATTTACCCACAGCGATATCATGAAGTGAGTGACCCATTTGTATCTGCCAGATCGTCAGCCAGGACGACACCGTGAGAGAGAAACTGTGCTGTTGTGTGATCTTTAAAGCCCTCCTGAACGGGCAAGGACGGGACCTCAGTTTAACATCTCATCCGAAGGACGGCACGTCCTGCAATGCAGTGCAATGCCCCCTCAGCAACGGAGCGTTGACCTGGAGCTCAAAGTCTCCAAAGTGGGGCTTGAACCCACAACTATCTGACTCAAAGGCGAGAGCGCTACCAACTGAGCGAGGCTGACTGATACCTGTGCTGTCATAGAGTTGGTGTTTAATTGGCGGTGTAAAAGCTTCACTACATCAGCGCTGACAGGGCTCCCTGGAGAAAACGAGACTCAAGAAGTATTTTTAACTCGCGTACAGATCTCACAGAAACCTTCATGTATCAATTGGATCCTACGGAGCCAAGCACCACTTTATTAAACAAAAGGGAAAAGAGTGAAAAATTGACTCGAAGGCAGCTAACCCTGCGCATATTGTAATAATAACAAACTTTGTGTTCCTTATAAAGCTTAAAACACAAAAAAAACTGGAAAGTGAATTGACTGTATATTTGTGGGCGAAACGCGGCAGCCAATTGTGCACAGCAATGTTCCACAAACAGCCGTGGGTTGAGTGACCAAATTATTATTATTTTCTATTTTTTGGAAGAGATTATTACCCTCAGAAAAGTGATGGCCAATCAACTAACAACCGGGTTCCTACTCGCTGCTGGTAAACAGAGGTGTGTGGAGTAAAGAAACTTGCCTGAGGTTTCTCTCTGCCCGGGAATCAAGCACAGGTCCTCTCGCTTGCGAGGCGAGGGCTCTAACCCTGAGCTGCAGGACTCCACACGCAGGGTAGTGTCTCAGAGCGCTTAACAGTGGCCACAGTCGAAGAGTAAGGTCTTCAGGTTTGATCTGAAGATGGACAAGAAGGGGGTGGGGGTTGGGTCGAGAGGGAGAAATCGAATAGCTCAAAGGTTGAAAGACAAGATGAGAGAAAAGGCAGAATTAAACTTTAATATCTTTCTTTTTTCTAGGAGGAAAATGACATTAGTTCCCCCCCTTCTCCTTCCCCTTCTACCCTCGGGCTCAAATTGAAAGGTATTTGGACCGATGTGCTCCTGTTTAAGTGTAGTAATGGTCTGCCTATTTGCCTGTTATTGAATTACATCAAGCTGCCTGTCTAGACATCATCACCCGCAGCCCCCAGCCCTGCAGAAATCACCTCCGACACAACAGCAGCCGTTTGTGTGAAAGTTCACCCTCAAATGCACGGTTACTACACTCAACACAAACTCTGAGGTACCCTTCCTCCATCTCTCCCTCCCGCTCACTCCTCTTCCTCCCTCCATTTCTCTCCCTCCGTCCCTCCCTCTTTGCCTCCTCCTCTCTCCCCCACTTTCCCTCCCTTTCTCCCTCCTCTCCTCTCCTCCCTTCTCTCCTTCCCTCCATCCTCTCTCTCCCTCCTCTCCCTCACTCCCCCTCTCCTGACATGAAATGTGAGAATTATTATTAATATTATTGAAACCCGGCAATTTCTACCTTTGATCAGACAGTCGGCCCAGATATGAGGGGAAAATGGCCTCCTTTACTCTGGTTTGAACCTGACTCTTCAGCTCGTTTCCTCTCCCACTCGAAGCTCCGTGACCCTATCACCCCCCCACCCCACCTCCTGACATGAAATTCGCTGTGTACATGTAATTTGTTGCTGTTGTTGTTGTTGGGGCAATGTGTCCGAATAGTCCTAAGGGGTAAAGGGTTAACTGCCAGTTGGGTTAACCCCGTGAATAAAACTATAGGTCGAACCCCATTGAGAGGACTGTGTGTGGCTCTCTCACTCTCGCTTCATGTGTGTGTATGTCTCTCTCTATGTCACCCTCTGTGTGTGTGTTTCTCTCTATACATATCACACTGTATGTCTCTCTCTCTCCGTCACCCTGTATGTGTATCTCTCTCTCTCTTGATCACCCGCTGTGTGTGTGTGTGTGTGTGTGTCTGTAACCCTGTGTATGTATGTTCCTCTATCTGTCACCCTGTGTGTGTTTCTCTCTTTCTGTCACCCTATTTGTGTGTGTCTCTCTCTTTCTCTCTCTCTCTCTCTCTCTCTCGGTCACCCTGTGTATGTGTGTGTCTCTCTCTCTCTGTTACCCTGCGCGCGCGTGTGTGTGTGTGTGTGGTGGGGGGGGGGGGAGAGGGGTCAGCAAGACCATGACCAGTGTGTCTCGCTGTGGAGAGACTTCCCTCCAAATTCAATTGATCTGATTTCATTTCCATAATGGAATTATTGCCCCCCCCCACCCCCCACCGCGCGGTTAATGTCAAACTGTGCTGTTTGCTCAGTAAATGTCTGACCGAGGTCCTCTCAAACCAAAGTAAATTACATTTGGGAGCTCCAGGCTGGCAGAGCTTAATCACATCACGTCCTCTCCTCGCCTCAGATGGATATGAAATTCCGCATAGTCCTAGGCTTTAAGATTATCTTGGATTGAATTAGGAATCCTGTAGCTCAGTGGTTAGACACTCGCCTCGCAAGCGAGAGGGCCCAGATTTGCTTCCCGGGCAGGGAGAAACCTTGGGCAAGTTTCCTTATCCCACACACCTCTGTTTACCGGCAGTAATTAGGTTGTTAGTCTATTAACAGATCACTTTCTGGGGGAATAATCCCTTCAAAAAAAATTGGTCTCTCAATCCACGGCAGTTTGTGGGACGCTGCTGTGCGCAATTGGCTGCTGCGTTTCGCCCACAAAATTGGGGGAATGGTGGTTATGTAATTTCGTCCCTCCTGTCCCCCTCCCAGTTATGTTTGGCGAGAGGTGACGTCAGTCACTTGATGTGTGGCTGTGAAGCCCAACAATGTGTTTGGCTGCAATGAAATGTCACTTGGAAATGAAGAGCAACTGTCAGCTGGCGTTAACATGACCTTAAAGTAATCGGGCAAATCAAAGTCCATTCAATGCAAGGAATAAGATAAAACCACATCAGGGTTTTTTTTCTCGGGCTCAGACCCCACCAAAAATAAACATGACACGGTCTCTGCGTTTGATGCACCTCATGTAACAGCAAAACATCTCAAGCTGCTTCATGGGGAGATAGATTAACCACTCTGCTGCTCTGCTCTGCGCTTCGAGACTCTCTCCTGGTGAGGGGAGCTGTGCAAATGCAAGTCGTTGCCATTATTTAACAACAATAATAATCCTCGCATTTGATACAGAGCCTTATCACATTGGTGAGACGTCCCAAAGCGCTTCACAGTGAAAGTAAAGTGCAGTGACTGTGTATTTTGTGTGCGAAACATGGCAGCCAATTGCACACAAACAGTGGTGAAGTGAGCGACCGATTTATTCTATTTGCGGGATTGTCGGCCAGGAGACAAATCCTTAATCCGGGTTTAATTTAGAAGCTGGTTTTCTTTTAAGAATTCTTGGAAAATTTGCTTCCAAATTAAACCAGGATTTGAATAGGTTTCTACACTTCAGTGTTATCTTAAGTGGCCTCACAGGCAAAGAGCAACCGGGATTGAAGGTTAGCGAGAGAGAGAGAGAGAGAGACAGAGAGAAGGATACACGTGTACGGAGAGAAAGAGAGAGGCAGACACACACACATAGCGTGACAGAGAGAGACACACACACTCACACACATACACGCAGGGTAACAGAGAGAGACACACACACACACACACAGGTGATAGAGACGCACACACAGGGTGACAGAGAGAGACACACACACTCACACACATACACGCAGGGTAACAGAGAGAGACACACACACACAGGTGATAGAGACGCACACACAGGGTGACAGAGAGAGACACTCACACACATACACGCAGGGTAACAGAGAGAGACACACACACACACAGGTGATAGAGACGCACACACAGGGTGACAGAGAGAGACACACACACTCACAACACATACACGCAGGGTAACAGAGAGAGACACACACACACATACACACACACAGGTGATAGAGACGCGCACACAGGATGACAGAGAGAGACACACGCACATAGAGGGTGATAGAGAGAGGGAGAGCCTGAGAGACACACTCAGTGTGACAGAGACACACACACAGTGTGACAGAGAGAGAGAGACTCACACACAAGCAATGAGAATAATGGCCTCAGATAGCGGAGTCAGTGGCAGTGCTGGAGGCTTTGAAATGTAATGAGCACAGGTAGTTGGAGAGAGAGCGAGAGGGAGAGAGAGCGAGAGAGAGGGGGAGAGGATGTTAATGTCAGCCTGTGTTTGATATTTACCTCCGGCTCAACATGTGTTGAAAGCTCAATCACCTCACAGAGAGGTTTATCAGTAGCACATGGAACCAAAGGAAATTACCCAGAACTCAGGCCCCAAACAATCAACAGAGCAAATATCAGTCTGATGCCAGTTCCCACCATCGTCCATACCTGTAATTGTTGTTGTGAGTTATAATAATAATAATGCTTGCATTTGATATAGCGTCTTATCTCATCTTTGTGACGTCTCAAAGCGCTTCACGGAATATACTGTAAAGTGTAGTGACTGTATATTTTGTGGGCGAAACGCGGCAGCCAATTGCGCACAGCAGCGTCCCACAGACAGCCATGGGTTGAAGTGACTAAAGTTAACCCTGGCTTCGGTGGGGGGAGTGGGGTGGTGGGTGATCTGATCACAGTTTACTCAGCCCGAGCACTCGAGCACGAGAGAAGACAAGCGGAGCAATAAATGTTGAGAGATGTCTTATTGGATCTCTTTACACGAGGGCAGTGTTAGCGAGTGATTTCCTCTGATCTCCTCTCTGAACATGACATTTTAATTCGAGTGCTGGAGGCACAAAGCTTCCAGAGATGGTTCCGAAATTTGCGCCTGCATAATAACAAGCCCACAGTCCTGGGTTTTTACTCTGCCGATGAAAGGCTTGTGATCATTGATGAGAATCAGCCGTGTGTCTGACACACGCAGAATGCCATCACCGTGCTTAGTGAAGAGTCTCCAAACCAGGCTGAGATTTCCACGCGTCCCACCTACACATGGAAATCCCAGAGATGATAAAGTAAATAATAATAATACTGGCCTTTGATACAGAGCCTTTTCACGTCTTCGAGACGTCTCAAAGCGCTTCGCAGAACATACTGTAAAGTGTAGTGGCTGTATATTTTTATGGGTGAAACAAGGCATCAAATTGACACAGCAGCGCCCCACAAACAGTCATGAATTGAGTGACCAGTTTATTATTATTATTTTTTTTGAACGAATTATTACCCCCGGAAAGTGAATCCCCAATCGACTAACAACCGGGTTCCTACTCACTGCTGTAAACAGAGGTGTGTGGAGTAAGGAAACTTGTCTAAGGTTTCTCCCTGCCCGGGAATCAAACCCAGGTCCTCTCGCTTGCGAGGCGAGTGTCTAACCCCTGAGCTACAGGAAACCACATTCTCGATAAAAATTAGAGGCAGGAGCAATGTTTACCACAGTTTTAATGTTAAAGTTTATATTTTTATTTCCAGATGCAGTTTCGAGGCATAGAGGCTGAAAGCACGGCCACCGATGGTGGAACGGAGAATATGAGGGACGTACAGGAGGCCGGAGACAGTCGAGCAGAGGCAGCGGGTAGTGGGTTGGGAGGTAACCAGGGAAGCCCTCTGTGGTAAACCCTGACAGTAGGGAAGCCCTCTGTGGGCAAATACCTCTCGCTGCTAAGTTGGGGTTGATTTAAATCCAGTGGCTGGTTCTGTTGAGACTGCAGCACAATCTATTTCTCAGCATTCATCTCAGACATGTTGACCCATTGTATACCTCTCACGCCTTGACCCCCCCCTCCCTTTATCAAGCTTTAAATCTCACCTGTGCTCATATTGTGTCTCGTATTGTGTCCCTCAGAGCTCTGTCCTCGGTCCCCTCCTCTTCAATGTCTATATGCTCCCTATGGTGACATCATCCACAGACATGGAGTCAACTTCCACATGTATGCGGGTGACACCCAACTCTATCAAGTTTCCTTACTCCACATGTCTCTGTGTACCATGCAGTAAGTGGAAGCCAGTTCTTAGTTGATTGGCTGATTGCTTTCTGGGGGTAATAATCCCTCCAAAAAAAGCAATTTGTTCACTCAACCCACTGCTGTTTGTGGGGGACGCTGCTTGTGCGCAATTGGCTGCCGCGTTTCGCCCACAAAATATAGTCAATTCACTTTACAGTATATTCTGTGAAGTGCTTTGAGACGTCTCAACGACGTGATAAGGTGCTGTATCAAATGCCAGGATTATTATTAATATCATTAGAATAATCCTATAATAAATAATCCTTGTATTTGATATATAACGCCTTGTCATGACATCGAAGGTCTCAGGATACGGTGTAAAGTGGATTCACTGTGTATTTTGTGGGCGGAACTTAGAAGCCAGATGCGCCCCAGATGTAACAAGCTGATGGATGGTGCCCAGAGGTGGCTACAGACTGGCGTAGGTTCCTCTGGGTGTTTGGCCATCGTATCTTGGTCAGTCACATCTGGGTCACATCTGCCCTCTCGTTTCAGACACAAATAGCCGTGGGATGGGATTCATTCGCAACCTCTGCCCCGTTTGACCCGATGGCTTCCCTTCCACAGCCGGGAATATGCTGCTGAGTTTCTTTTTACAAAAAATAACACTTTGATCGATTTTATATCACAATGATAACAATCCTTGCATTTGATGTAGTGCCTCGTCACGTCATCGAGAAATCTCAAAGTGCTTTGCAGGGTACACTGTGAAGTGGAGTGACTGTATAATTTGTGGGTGAAACATGGCGGCCAATTTTGCACAGCAGGGTCACCACAAACAGTCGTGGATTGAGTGACCAAATTATTATTTTTTATTTATTCTTTTTGACAGGGATTAAAACCCCAGGAAAAGCAATCCATCATTGACTAACAACCGGGTTCCTACTCACCTCTGGTAAACAGAGACGTGTGGAGTAAGGACACTTGCCTAAGGTTTCTCCCTGCCCGGGAATCAAACCCTTCTCGCTTGTAAGGTGAGTGTCTAACCACTGAGTTACAGGACTCGACACAGTTGAAGTGAGATCCCCAACTATACCTATTGAGTTTCATATTAAAGATTCCTTTATGCTTGTTGGGAAAGATAAGGGAGTTTCTCCCGATCTCATGGCCAATAATCCCTTTAGATAAAATCGGTCAATCACTTAATGGCTGTTAGTGGGGACATCTCTGTGCACAAATGGCTGCTGCATTCGCCTACAGAATAATAATCCTTGCATTTGATATAGCGCCTTATAACATTGGTGAGGCGTCACAAAATGCTTCACAGGATATACTGTAAAGTGTAGTGACTGTGTATTTTTATGGGAGAAACACGGCTGCCAGTTAGTGCACAGCAACGTCTCAAAAACAACCATAGAGTGAGTGACTAATTTTATTTGTGGGATTGTTGTCCAGGACACCGGGAGAGAGAGAAACTCCCTTCTCTTTCCCAGTAGCCCCGCGGGATCTGTAACATCCACCTGAACAGGTACAGACGGGGAGTGAGGTCTCATCTGAAGGAAGGCACCTCCCACAATACAACCCCCCCCCCCAGCGCTGCCCGGAGCCTCAGCTTAGACTGTGTGATTCCTAGACCTGATGTTGGGGCTTAAACCCACAACCTTCTGACTCAGAGGCGAGAGAGAGAGAGAGAGCGAGAGCGATACCCACTGAGCCGGGCTGACACCCAATTGACAAACGCTGACACACTCGCATACACTCAACAGCAAAAATACGCACTGACTACACTTCAGAGTAGAAATCCCATGAAGGGCTTTGAGACATCCTCCCAAAGTGCAAGGCCCCTGCGTCACAAACGCCAGGATTGTTATCGCTGAATAATTAACTCTAAATGAGAAGGATTAAAAAGAAAATCAGATAATGCAAATTGAACGCATGGCAGTCGAGTGCTACACCTAAACCAGCAGAGAATTGAAATAACAGGATATAAAGGCTATGCTGCAAATCAGCCAATTTAGCTTTCGGTAAAATGCAATATCATAACCCAGTAAATTGCATCAAAAGCAACGTGAGTGAGACCGAGTGGAAATAAGGTGACACGACAAGATGTGATTCACAGTAATTGAGTCTAAAGCGTGGCCCGGAATAATCAAATTGCAGCCATCAAATCATCATTAATAATAATAATAAAATAATAATCCTCCAATTTGATACGGTGCCTTTTACGTCGGGAGGACGTCTGAAAGCGCTTCACAGAAGCGTAAAGGTCAGTGACTGTGTGTTTTGTAATAATAATAATAATCCTCGCATTTGGCGCAGTGCCTTATCACGTCATTGACATGTCTCAAAGCGCTTCATTGAACGTACTGTAAAGTGTAATGACTGTATAGTTTGTGGGTGAAACGCGGCAGCCAATGGAGCACAGCAGCGTCCCACAAACAGCCGGGATGTGAGGGACCAATTTTATTTGGGGGAATTGTTGGCCAGGACACCGGGGCAGAGAGAGAAACTCCCTTCTCTTTTCCAGTAGCGTCGCGGGATCTGGAAAGACCACCTGAACAGGCGCAGACGGGACCTCGGTTTAATGTCTCACCTGAAGGACGGCACCTGTGACAATGCCACACCCCCCAGCGCTGTGCTGGAGAGTCAGCCTGGACGAGGTGAGCACAAAGGCCTTGATGTGGGGGCTGGTGGGGGGGGGTTTGAACTCACCATCTTCTAACTCAGAGGTGAGAGCCAGGCTGACTGACACGCCAACGAAATGGACGGCTGAAATGACAATAATGGACATCAAAAGCAAACTCCCTCTAAACAATAACAGGAGGTGCAACGTAGCGTCTTTCACATCGTGAGGATGTCAGCTGAGTTTTATGCAAAGCTGGATAATAGCCGTGTGTCAGCCTTGCTCTCTCTCGCCTCTGAGTCAGAATGTTGAGGGTTCAAGCCCCCGCGCCTCAGCCGAAGCTCCAGTGCAGCGCTGGGGGGTGTTGCATTGTCCGAGGTGCCGTCCTTCGGATAAGATGTTAAACCGAGGTCTCGTCTGTGCCTGTTCAGGTGGGTGTTAATGATTCCAAGCCACGTTTTGAAAAGCGAAGGGAGTTCCCCCTCTCTCTCTCCCCCTCTCTGTCCTGCCCAATAAATCCCCAAAATAAAATTGGTCGCTCACTTCATCCACCGTCACTGCTTGGCTGGCTCCGGCCTCCTGCGTGTCTCTTACCTTGGGCTGTCCTCCCGACATGAAATGTGTTGTATAAATGCAATTTGTTCTCTGTCATTTGTCCCCTTTGCTCTACCATTCGTGGCTGTGCTTTCAGCTGTGATGCCCCAAAACTCTGGAACTCTCCCCCTCAACCCCTCCGCCTTGACCCCTCCTTTTCCCCCTTTTCAGATTACGCCTTAAGGTAGGGAGGGAGGGGGGAAGGCGGAGAGATTGAGGGAGAGAGCTCCAGAGTTTCGGGGCCTAGTGGCTGAAGACACGGACACCGATGGTCACCTGACTTGGCAGGAATTCCACGTCCCAACAACTCTCTGGTGTGAAAATAATTCTTCCGGGAATCTCCATTCTTCAACAATCAGTCCTTTCCATCTGTACCTCAGTGATAATAATAATAATAATAATAAACCTTGCGTTTGATACAGCGCCTTATCATATCGTTGAGACGTCTCAAAGCGCTTCACAGGATACACTGTAAAGTGTAGTGACTGTATATTTTGTGGGCATCCAATTGCGCACTGTGAGATGGAATGAGAGGAGGGGAAGAGAAGAGGGGGAATAGGATGGGGGGAGAGGAAAGGAGAGGGGGATGGGATGGGGGGAGACGGGGGGAGAGGGTAATAAGCAGGGAACGTGTATTAGACAGGCGCAGGACACAATGACAGCTTCCGATTATTAAAAAGGAATGCTCACCCGGGGCCAGGCAGCAAGGGGGCAGGTTCCCTTTGGGGTAAATTACACACCGCAGGGATCTGCCTGAACCTGGGCTGTGTATGAGCCCAGAGTCATGTATTGATAGCTCTTACAGTTCAGTCTCTCCAGCGACGCCGTGGAGGGACTCGTTCCCAAGGGGAAATGATGGGGCCACTTCTCTCAAACACCCCCTCTCCCTCTCCCCCACCCATCCCCACCCCGGGGATAACAGCACTTCCGCAAACAATCACCGATGAGACCTTAAACCAAGGTCCCATCCGCCTGTCCAGATGGACGTTAAAGATCCTGCGAAGTTATTCGAGAAAGTACAACTGGCTGCCGAGTTTCATGCACGTGAATAATTGGCGACGTGATAAGGCGCTGTATCAAACCCGAGGATTATTATTATTAACAATATGGTCAGGATAGCTGGCAGTGCAGAGAAATGATCGATTGCACAGACAAAAAAAATAGTTCCCCCATTAACTTTATAGCAGCCTTTTCAACACTCGTAATGAACCTTGTGATACAGATAAGATTCCTCTGACAGACCCAGAGAACTGATCAAAGGCAAAGCTTATCTCTGTGCAATAACCCATTAGATTTGGCTTGAGATAGCTCCCTTTACCCCCCACCCCCCTCCACCGCTCCCTCCCCTCCCCAAGCGATACTTAAATCTCCCGAACCTGTGATCTCCTATTCTTAAAACACGACAGGCAAAAGCATTTTGTTTTAATCTAAAAGAGCCATCTTGATGGTACCTCACAGACAGACAGCTTTGAAGAGATAATGATTTTCTCATCTCTTGGAAGTGTTGTTTAGTGAAGCTGTGTGAAGGGTCTACTTAGGGACTGTGGGGAGGTCCACTATTGGTGGAATGCCTGTCCTTCGGATGACGTGTTAATCCGAGATCCAGCATGTGCCTGGTTCAAATCCTAGAGTCCTAGAATATTACAGCACCAAAGGAGGCCATTCAGCCCATTGAGTCTGTGCCGGTTAAAATGGTGCAATTGGGAAAGTGAAAGGAGTTCATTGCTCTCCACCAATGTGCCTTGCCCGACATCCCAGACTTACATAACTAGTCATTCACGTGGAATCCTGTAGTTTGGTGGTTAGAGCCTTTGCCTCGCAAGTGAGAGACCCGGGTTCGATTCTCAGCCAAGGAGAAATGTTAGGCAAGTTTCCTTACTCCACACGCCTCTGTTTACCATCAGTAAGTAGGAACCCGGTTTTTAGTTGATTTACAGATCGGTTTCCGGGGGTAATAATCCATTAAAAAAAATCAATATATAATAATAATTTGGTCACTGAATCACAGAGTCCGACTGTTTGTGGGGACGCTGCTGTCGTAATCGGCTGCCACGTTTCACCCACAAAATATACAGTCAATTCACTTTACAGTGTACCCTGTGAAGTGCTTTGAGACGACTCAAAGACGTGATAAGGCGCTGTATCAATGCCAGGATTATTATTGTTATTAATATCTAGTAGATCCGCCAGAGTCAAAAGCCTTCTTCACAAGGTTATTTTTCCCCAAACTCTTTCCCTTCGCACTCCATCATTCAAACTCCCCACCACTTCACAACCCACCCACTTACTTGTCATATTTTTCCACAATATTGCTAATTAAAATGCTGATTAAAGCTGATTTCATTTTAATAGCTTCATTTCCTCATTCATTTTGCTAATGCGTCTAATCTCACTCGGAGCTGAGCTGCTCCCACTTTGCCAGCAACCGCCCCCCCATCAATTTCCCTTCACTGAATCCCATTCAGCTAAAATAATAATAATAATAATCCTGGCATTTGATGCAGTGCCTTATCATGTCTTCGAGACGTCTCAAAGCGCTTCACAGGATACACTGTAAAGTGTAGTGACTGTATATTTTGTGGGCGAAACGCAGCAGCCAATTGCACACAGCAGCGTCCCACAAACAGCCGTGGGTTGAGTGACCAAATTATTATTTATTTACTTTTGGTAGGGATTATTACCCCTGCAAAGTGATCCGCCAATCGACAAACAAGTGGGTTCCTACTCACTGCTGTAAACAGAGGTGTGTGGAGTAAGGAAACTTTCCCAACATTTCGTCCTGCCCGGGAATCAAACCCGGGTCCTCTCGCTTGCGAGGCGAGGGCTCCAAACAATATGCCACAGGACTCCATAAGATCTGGCAAGACCTCTTTAACTGCGCTTTTAGGCTATCTCCTTCCCCCCCCCACCCCACCCCCCCACCCAGGCTCCCACTTCACCTCTGCAAAACCCTTTGGGATGTCCACCCCACGGCATTGGTTAGAAGTGGCCGGGAACACTCAGCAGGTCAGGCAGCATCTACGGAGAGAGGAGAGTGAGTTAACATTTCAGGTCGATGACCTTTCGTCAGAAGCTGAGACATTAACTCACTCTTGTCTCTCCGTAGACGCTGCCTGACCTGCTGAGTGTTCCCGGCCACTTCTGTTTTTAATTTCAGATTTATAGCATCTGCAGTAATTTGCCTTTGTCATCAGTTTAATACCTTTTCTCAGATACTAGGTATCTAAGTTCCTTTTAAGTGCCTCCTTCCCCTCCAGGTTGTACAGGAGAGATTATTGCTGCTCTCATCAAACATGTTGCTAGCTCCAGGCACGGAGCTCCCTGTGGTACAGAGAAGAACACAGCACCTCTCCTCTATTATTGAAGCTCAATGTGTTCTACAGCACCTCAGCGACTTCTGCTTTCCTTTGATAAGGAGGTTGCGGGCGGCAGATTTAGACGGCAATTAAGGGCTGAGACGCGGAATCCTCCTGCTCAGCTCCTGTTAACCCCTGCAAGCCAGAGCCCGAACAGGTAGGGGTGGTCCTATGCGCCGATAGCTGGTTAAACACCGCCACCACCTCCCCCACGCCCACCGCCTCCCACACACATCCTGGATAGGATGGGAGATACAAGACTAGAGGGCGGCTGCTGCTACAACAACTTGCATTTACACAGCGCTCCCTCACGCAGGGCAGTGTCTCAGAGCGCTTGACAGTGACGGAGCATGACACCGAGGGGGCACGGCCGAAGAGGAAGGTCGTCAGTGTGACCTGAAGATGGGGAAGGAAGGGGGCAAAGCGGAGGAATAAAGGAGAGAAGTCCAGAGTTTCGGGGTGTAGTGGCTGAAAGCGGGGCCACCAATGGTGGAACAGAGGGCACGAGGGGGTGTGGGGTAGGGGGGGTGGGGTGGGGGGGTGGGGACTAGTTGCAAAATGCTGTTCTACTCACTCTGGTAATGAGGCAGAAGGAAAGGGGAAACATTGTGTTTTCCAGGGAGTTTGCAAGCCAATCTAGACACAAAATAGAGTCCTGTAGCTCAGTGGTTAGAGCACTCGCTTTGCAAGTGAGAGACCTGAGTTCAATTCCAGGCAGAGGGCGAAACCTCGGGCAAGTTTCCTTACTCCACACAGAGCCTAATAATAATCCCTCCAAAACCAAAAACAATAATAAATTGGTCATTTTCAATCTACGACTGTTTGTGGGACATTGCTGTGTGCAATTGGCTGCCGCGTTCGCCCACAAATATTCAGTCAATTCACTTTGCAGTATATTCTGTGAAGCGCTTTGGGACGTCCTCCCGACGTGAAAAGCGCTATATCAAATGCAAGGATTATTATTATTAAAATACTTGCCTCGAAATCCAGATTTTGCAACAGTTCTGTTTCAGTTTCTCATTCAAAAACAGTGATCCACATTTTTAAGAGCAAGAGCAGCGTCATGGACACAATGGGATTAGAGGAGATATTCCCAATGGATGGAGCGAACAGCAGCACAGATACAGTGGGATTAGAGTAGACAGCCCTAGACCACCTTGCAGCCCGTAAAACTTTCAGTCTAATGTCATCGCTCTATCCAGTCACTCTCCACAGCTTAAGCATCGTAACAGGACCAGTGGAGTCCTGTAGCTCAGTGGTTAGAGCACTCGCCTTGCAAGCGAGAGGACCCAGGTTCGATTCCCGATCAGGGTAAAACCTTAGGCAAGTTTCCTTAGTCCACACACCTCTGTATACTTAGCATAAGTATGAATTTACTTGTTAGTCGATTGGCGGTTTGCTTTCTGGGGGTAAAAATCCCTTCAATAAATAAATAATAATAATCCTTGCATTTGATATAGTTCCCTATGAGGTCTTTCAGACGTCTCAAATAAATAATAATAATTTAAAATAATAATTCGGTCACTCAATCCGTGGCTGTTTGTGGGACGCTGCCGTGTACAATTTCGCTCGCAAAATGCACAGTCACTCCACTTTACAGTATGTTCTGTGAAGCGCTTTGGAGTGTCTCGTGATGAGGCGCTATATCAAATGCCAGGATTATTATCAATATAAATCTTCTCTGAGCTGTCTGAAAGCCTTTTCCTCTGACACTTTATGTGATTGGGAGGAAGGGAATGGGGGGAGGAGAAATGACGACATAAAACCCAAAGCACTTTCAATCATGAAACCTCTTCTCCAAAAAGAAGCAATAAAAATCTTTTCTCTTCCAACCCCCTCTCTCCCCCCCTTCCTTCCCTCCAGATTTTCACTCACAGGGACCATGCAAATGGAAGAACACTGGGAGCTTTTAACTGCATCCAATTTTCTTCCTAAGTGCGCTGGTACATCATCAGATCTATCTTCCAAAAAGGGTCTGAGTTAAAGGATTCAAAGTCTATTCATTGCAGCCTTTTATGTCCTCATGAACAGAAAATCAATGAGGAATGTCATTAACTTAGACCAAGACGCTATAATGAAAAAAAACAATTTGACAGTGTGTCTATGGGAGAGGACAGTGAGAGGTAACTCTATTCCTTCTCTTTCTTATCCCCCACCGAATAAATATATATAATAATCTCGCTATTCTTCCGTTCCCTCTTTCTCTCAATTTACTGGACTGTTGCGCCTGGTATTGTCGATAGCACTATCACCTCCGAGTCCAAAAGTTGTGGGTTCACGCCCCACCTGTCAGGACTTTGAGCTCACACAGTCTAGGTTGACGTTCCAATAATAATTATAATCCTTGCATTTGAAACAGCGTCTTAACACGTCGTTGAGACATCTCAAAGCGCTTCACAGAATATACTGCAATGTGAATTGACTGTATATTTTATGGGTGAAATGCGGCAGCCAATTGCGCACAGCAGCGTCCTACAAACAGCCGGGGATTGATTAACCAAATTATTATTTTTTCAGGAAGGATTATTACCCCCGGAAAATGATCCACCAATCGACTAACAACCGGGTTCCTACTCACTGCTGGTAAACGGAGGCGCGTGGAGTAAGGAAACTTGGCTCAGGTTTGGCCCTTCCCGGGAATCGAACCCGCTGCGAGGCAGGCTGCAGGAGTGCAGTGCTGGGAGGAGGGGGGATACTGCAGTAAAGGCACTGGGTTTCGGACGTGACTTGAACCGAGATCCTGTCTATATCTGTTCAGTTGATGCTGCTCAAAAGGAGAATAATAATGATCACGTGGTTGCAGTGTCCTGATCGACAATCCCACAGATAAAATCAGTCACTCCCTTGACGGCTGCGTAATAAAAAACTCAGATGTTGAGACCGGTTTCAACAATTGGCCAAATTCTGGAAGTTTCTGAAATACTACATAGATAGAGTCGAACTGAACCTGTGCGGAATAACTCGCAGTCAGAGACGAGAACTGCTTTGAGATGTTCTGAAGCTACAATAAACAACAACAACAACAAATGACATTTACACAGACAAGCACACAGACACAGACCCACACACACACAGACGCGCACACAGACACACACAGAGACACACAGACACACATTCACATGCTTACTCCCTCTCCAGATATAAAAGACAGACAGCCAATTGCGAATCACGTTACAAAGCCGAAAGCGTTCAACGGGACAAGAAAAGGCTTTCTCGGCGAAGGCACAGACAGAGATGCCAATTGTTCAGAGTGGTGGACATGAAAGGAGGATTAATTAGGCACAGTTTGGCAGATTAAGAGTTTAATTAGTCTCAGTCAGCCTCTCCACAACACAAGTGGAAATGAAAATGATTAAAAAAAAATTCCCAGGAAGCTTAATAAAGGCCATCATTTTGCTGAGGCTTCTGACTAACTCGGTTCAACCGCCTATTATACAGGACCTGATATTACATTTATTATTTATAATATCATTAAGCTATCTGGCATTTCTTGTTATAATACATCTACAAATGCCCCTAATAATGGAACAGTTTAACCCAAGGTGTTGGGGGGGGAGGGGGGGGGGTGGGAAGGTGAGACAACACAGCAGGTAGATGTCAAAGGGCGTCTTACAATAAATTTATATTCTGCCATTCTCATTAAAGTGGAGTTTGGTATAATTAATACTGTCTGATTTATGAGCCCCACCTACCCACCCCCACTTACCCCCCAGTGGTATAGCCGACAGGGACCAATTTCCCTTTCTTTAGGATAGAGAATCATAGAAATTTAATGTTAATCCCACAGCCCCTCCTCCTCGCCCCCTCCCTCGCCTCCTTCAAGGCCCGTCTCAAGACCCTCCTCTTCAATCGTGCCTTTAGTGACCCTCCTAACCCCACGCTTCCTGCCCTCCACCCCTCCTGTTCCTAACCCCCTGCTCGGGTCCAAATCCCAGACTGTCCAGCATCTTGGGACGTCCTCCTGACATGAAAGTCACCGTGTAAGTGTCATGTTGTTGTTGCATGGAGAGTGAGGGGAAGAGGGTTGGAGATAAGACTCATATCTCCAAGAGGTCAGATCGGATCAGAGACCTATCACAGAGCAGGAGTCAGGTTTAACAGCAATAGGCATTATCTTAGTGGAGCTGGAAATGATTTTGCTGCAGACAGTGTTGATGAATTTGTGCACTTTCTGTATTTTGTATCACACGCTGAGTGTGAGGAAACGGTATAAGAAATACTGACGTCTATGAAACACAATCACTTGGTGGAATCAACATTCCCAAATGTGGCCGTTTCTCTTGGTTTGTTCTCAGTGTCTTGGGACGTCTTCCCGACATGGAAGGCGCAATCTAAATACCATTTACTGTTGATATTAACATGACCCGTAACAGTGTGTGGAGAGGACGCTCTCTCAAAGATGAGGCTCATCAAAAGCTCATTCAGATTTACAATGATCCAGGATAATAATAACAATAATAACAACAATAATAATAACAACAACAACAATAATAACAATAATAATAACATTAATAATAACAATAATAATAACATTAATAATAACAATAATAATAATAATAGAGTAAACAAAAACGCCATCATGTCTATTGAGGATGATTTAAGTTTTGATCATGTAGTTGACGTTTGTAACTAGGAATTCCCGCAAGAAAATATTTGAAAGAGGTTTTATTGCACATTGTGTGTGTAATTCAAAGGCCTTTGAGATATTGGTGTCTGTTTGTTATAGCGCCTTTCATGTCAGAAGGACTTCTAAAAGCGCTTCACGGGATTTTGCTGTGAAGTGGAGTGACTGTATATTCGTAGACGAATGTGGCAGCCAATGGGACATCTCAAAGCGCTTTCACAATGTTGGATGGGCACCTGGGATGGGGGTGAAAGCCGAGGTGGGGGGCAGGGGCAGGGGGAGCGGACAGATGAAGGAAAGCGGTTAGAGAAGTATGTCTTGAGGTAGGAGGGGATGGAGGGAGGGAACAAGTTGGAGGGACCGGGAGATTGAGCTTCAGTCTTGCAAATAGATTGGGAGTCAACAACAACAACTTGGATTTATATAGCGCCCGCCACGCCGAACGGCATCCCAGAGCGCTTCACAGTCACTTCCGAGTCACTTCAGAGAGAGAGAGAGGGCCTGCGGAGTTGGGCAGATTCCAATTACTTGGCCCCAGTGACTTCCTAGAGACAAGGCAGCTTGTGGAGCGAGGGAGAAGGCTGAGCGGGGGAGGGAGAGAGGGAAAGGTGGCATCTGGTGGAAACAGCTGTTCCAGATGCCAACATTAGCTGAGTTCCACTCTCAGACACGACTTGTTGAGACAACTGTACTTGGAAAGGAACAAACTGCAGGTTCCACACCTCCAACAGCAACAGCTTGGGTTTACACAGCGCCTGTCACGCGGGGTAGTGTCCCGGAGGCTTGACAGTGGCGGAGTCTGACCCCGAGCCGGGGGGAGAGGGAGGGGGGAGGTCACCGTAAATATCATCGAAAAGGAAGCTCTTTAGGTGGGGAGGGAGGGGGGAAGGCGGAGGGGTTGAGGAAAAGTTTCGGGGTACAGTGGCCGAAGGCACAGCCACCGATGGTGGAGCAGAGGGAGCGAGGGACAAACAGGAGGCTGGAGCAGCCGAGTGGAGGCAGCGGGTGGGGGAGTGGGGGGGGGAGGTGAGCAGGTGGGAGAGGTGGGGAGGTGTGAGGGCGTGAAGGGATTTGAAAACAAGTTCCTTCACACAAGGCGCAAGGACTGGGTGAGGCTAATCAGTGAGGCTGCCACCTGTCAGCTCGGTGCTTCTGTAGTAATAAAAATTAGTATCAATATTCGGCCGTGGCCAATGAGCCATTTTATTTGGGGGAATTTGTTGGTCAGGAGAAACGCCCTTCTCTTTTCCAATAGCGTCGCAGGATCTTTACCACCCACCTGAACAGGCACGGACGGGACCTGGGTTTAACGTATTAACGGCACCGCCGACAATGTAACACACCTCTCAGCACTACACTGGAGCATCAGTTTAGATGATATAAGTTCCAACCTTTTAAGCGAAAAATGTTTGTTTGTTTCAAGACCAAATGAGATAGATTTCTGCTAGAAAATGATATCTGGGGATACAGTATATCATTACCATAATAATAATAATCCTGGCATTTGGTACAGCGCCTTATCTCGTCTTTGAGACATCTCAAAGCGCTTCACAGAATATACTGTAAAGTCAGTTGACTGTGTATTTTGTGGGCAAAATGCGGCAGCCAATTGCGCACAGCAGTGTCCCACAAACCATCGTGGATTGAGTGACCAAATTATTATTATTTTTCTTTCTTGAGGGATTATTATCAGGTGTGTGGAGTAAGGAAACTTGCCCAAGATTTCGGCCCCTATAGGGAATCGAACCCAGGTGTCTCGCTTGCGAGGCGAGTGCTCTAACCACTGAGCTACAGGACTCCACGTTTGGGACACGACATGTCAAGCGACTGCCAGGATGGTGGAAGGAGAACTAGAGGGACCTTGGGCTTCTTCCACCAGCAAATTCTTATGATCTTATATTCTTCTGACAGAGGCAAGAGTCCTACTGACTGAGCCGGGCTGATACGAATGAAATAACAGCAGCAGCAGATATTTGTGCTTACACAGCACCCTTTAAGTCTCAACGTAATGCCTCGGAACACATTCCGAAGACAGGGACAGGGAGAGGAAGAGCGAGAGAGAGGGAGGAGGGAAAGGGGAAGTGACTTTAAGTGCGGTCGAAGAGGCAGGCATTTTGCCGCAATATAAAGACAGATGGGGAATGGATGTGAGAGCAGGCGGGGAGGGGGGGGGGGGGGGAGAAAGAGCGAGTTCCAGAGGTTGGTAGAGTAGTGATCGTGAAGTGAGTGACTGAAAAGAATAAATCCTTTTTATTTATCCACAGCACCGCGGGATCTTTAACGTCCACCTGAACAGGCACCGGAGGGAGTGCAGTTTAAAGTCTCTACTGAAGGACAGCGCCTCCTACAGTGCTGTAAATAATAATAATCCTATTTAAAGCCCATTTGACATAGAGCCTTATCATGTTGTGGAGACATCTAAAAACGCTTCACAGAACAAACGTCAACGTGGATTGACTGTGCATTGACTGTGAAAGGCTGTCCCACAAACAGAATGATGAAGGGGGGGGAGGGGGGTGGGAGGAAGGAGGGGGGAAGGTGGGGGAAGTGGGGAGGGTATTTATATCTGTAACCTTCTGACTCTGACGCTGGAGTACGGCGTTGCCACTTGCTCGCCATGGCTGTTATTGAGCTCTCAGCAAAGTGAAGCTGAAGGTTTTTTGATTGGAAGTATCACAAGTGGCTCTTTGTGTGAGTGAGCTCCTCGCTCTCCCTCACTCGATGGAAATCACAGCGGATGTGGCCAGCGCACACTCCTATTCCTTCCTCCATTCAAAAGGGCAATTGGCTTGCAATCATCTCACAGTAACTATGGTAACTGTATCTGTGGATACCACCTCTCTCTCTCTCTCTCTCTCTCCTCCTGTCTCCCCCTCCTCTCCCCTCCTTTCCCGTCATCGCCGGACAACAAGGACAAGAGATGAGGCAAGAAAAAAACTATCTTTTTTCGTGGAAAACATGGAACTGATTGATTGGAATCCTGTAGCTCAGTGGTTAGAGCACTCGCTTCGCAAGCGAGAGGACCTGGGTTCGATTCCTGGCAGATCAGGGCAAAACCTTGGGCAAGTTTCCTTATTCCACATAACGCTGCCGCATTTTGCCCAAAAATACACAGTCACTCCACTTTACAGTGTATCCTGTGAAGCGCTTTGAGACGTCTCAGCGATATGATAAGGCGCTGTATCCAATGCCAGGATTGTTATTTATTTACTGTTTATCGTCGATATTAATAATAATCCTTGCCTTTGCTTCATTTGCCTTTCATTAAAGGGTTCCAGGCACTACCCCACGTGATAGGAGATATATAAATGCAAGTTGTTGTCGATGTCAGGAGGTTATTTTCAAAGTGCTTCACAGGTCAGGATAATAATAAGGTTCAAGTGCAGTTTAGTAGGCGAGTGGAGCAGCCAATTTGCACACAGGAACGTCCCACAGACAGGTGTGATAGTGAGTGACCAGTGTTATTTGGGGGATTGTTGGCCATGATACCAGGGAGAGAGAGAGAGAAACTCCCTTCTTTTTACAAGCATTTTTAACATCCATCTTAGACCATTGACACCAAGTTCCGATGTGGGGCTTGAACCAACAACCCTCTAAAGTTTCACCCTCACTTGGAATCAAACCCAGGTCCTTTTGCTTGCGAGGCGAGTGCCCTAACCACTGAGCTACAGGACTCCATCTGGACAGAATCCGAATGGGGATGAGGTGGGGAGGGCAAAGGGGAAGGGGAGAGGGCGGGAGGGCCGAGAGGTTAGGAAGACATTGGGAGGATGTCTTGAAGCACTTAACATGGTCTGTGCCTTGTGATGTCCTCCCGATGTGAAAGGCGCTTTACAAATGTAATTTTGTTGTTGTTGTCGGGGACTCAAGCTCGGAGGAGAAATGGGGTGAAGGGGGTGGTGGGAAGGGGAATGATGTCCAAAAGCGTGGTCGAGGTATGTCCTGGTAAGGCACTGACGAGGGCAGGTCTTATCGCAATTTTACAAGGTCTTATAATAATAATAATAATCCTTGCATTTGATAATTGCGCTTTTCACGTCTTACAGACTTCTCAAAGCACTTCACAGAATACAACAACAACAACAAGATTCCATGTGTATGTAGCGCCTTTCAAGTCAGGAGGACATCCCAAGGCGCTGGACAGTGACAGCATTTCAGACCCGAGCTGGGGTCGGGGGGGGAAGGGAGGGGAGGGGAAGGAGGGTGGCCGATGGCATGGTTGAAGAGGGGGGTCTTGAGGCGGAACTTGAAGGAGGCTAAGGAGGGGGTGAGGCGGAGTGACTGGGGGATGGAATTCCAGAGGTTGGGGGCAGAGTGGCTGAAGGCTCTCCCACCAACGGAGAGGCCAGAGCCGGCTGAGCCGAATAGACTGTAAAGTGAATTGAATGTATATTTGAGGGTGAAACGCAGCAGCCAATTTCCCACAGCAATGTCCCCCAAACAGTCATGGGTTGAAGTGACCAACTTAATATTGTTTTTTATTTTTCTTGAAGGATTATTACCAGGTGTGTGGAGAAGGGAACTTGCCCAAGGCTTCGCCCTCCGAACCCAGGACTTCCGCTGGCAAAGCGAGTGCTCTAACCACTGAGATACAGGACTTACTGTGTCTCAAAGTGCTTTATGATATAATAATAATCATCCGTGCATTTGATACAGTGCCTTTCCTATCAGGATTATCTCTCAAAGCGCTTCACAAGATTTGCTGTCGAGCGCAGTGACTGTGTGTTTTGTGGGCGAAGACGGCAGTTAATTTTCACACAGCAACATCCCCCAAACAGCCAGGACGTAAGCGAGCCATTTGATTTCTGAAATTGTTGTCCTGGACATCAGGGAAGAGAGGGGAACTCCCTTCTCTTTCCCAATAGCCCCGCGGGATCTTCAAGATTCACCTGAACAGGTACAGACAGGACCTCGGTTTAACGTCTCAACAACAACAACCTGCCCTTGTCTGGTTCGATTCCTATCTCTCTCACCGTCTCCACTTAGTTGCCTCTAACGGTTTCTCCTCCAGGCCCCGCACTGTCACGTCTGGCGTCCCCCAGGGCTCTGTCCTTGGTCCTCTTTAATATCTACACACTCCCCCTCGGGGACATCATCCGCAGACATGGGGTCAACTTCCACATGTATGAGGATGACACCAACTCTATCTTTCTGCCCCGACCCTCAATTCCAGGGCCACTGCTGTCCTGACAGACTGTCTGTCTGCCCCCACCCTCAACTCCAGACCCACTGCTGTCCTGACAGACTGTCTGTCGGACATCAAGTCTTGGATGAGGGCAAATTTCCCACAGTTGAATGTGAACAAGACTGAGGCCCTCCTGATTGGCTCACACCAGCGCCTCCGCACCTCAGGCTCTGGTAGCATCGCCCTCCATGGTTACACACTACAACTCACCAGTCAGTCAGGAACCTCGGTGTCTTGTTCAACCCTCAACTGTCTTTTCTTCCCCACATCCAAGCCATGACCCGCTCTGCCTTCCCTCACCTCCGTAACATCGCCCGACTCCGCCACTACCTCACCCCTCAGGCGCTGAAACTCTTGTTCATGCCTTCATCACCTCCAGGCTCGACTATGCAAATGCTCTGCGTGTCGGCCTTCCCAACTCCTCCCTCCACAGCTGCAGGTAATCCAGAACACTGGTTCCGTGTCCTCTCCCGCCCCAAACTCCATGACCCCATCTCCCCCACTCTCGCCCGACGTCATTGGCTCTCTATCCTTCAGAGGATCCAGTTCAAGATCCTGGTCCTCACCTACAAAGTCCTCCATGGCCTCGCCCCACCCTACCCCTGCAACCTCCTAACCCCTTACCAACTCGCCCGTTCCCTCCGCTCAGCCGGCTCTGGCTGCCCCACGTCCCCCCCCCCCCCCCCGCCCGCCCCACCATTGGCGGGAGAGCCTTCAGCCACTCTGCCCCCAACCTCTGGAACTCCATCCCCAGTCACTCCACCTCGCCCCCTCCTTAGCCTCCTTCAAGTCCCGCCTCAAGACCCTCCTCTTCAACCATGCCATCGGCCACCCTCCCTTCCCCTCCCTTCTCCCCCTGACCCCAGCTTGGGTCTGAAATGCTGTCACTGTCCAGCGCCTTGGGACGTCCTCCCAACGTGAAAGGCGCTATAGACGTGTAATCTTCTTGTTGTTATATAGCGCCCTCCAGGCGGGGCAGCGTCTCAGAGCGCTTAACAGTGGCGGAGTCTTACTCCGAGCCAGGGGGAGGGGCGGAGGGGGCTGTAAGTACGGTTGAACAGGAAAGTCTTTAGGTGATACTTGAAAAAGGGGAGAGAGGGGGCGAGGCGGAGGGATTGAGGGAGGGTGTTCCAGAGTTTTGGGGCGAAGTGGCTGAAAGGTGGGGCGGAGGGTGCGAGGGACGAGCAGGAGCCGGGGCCAGTCGAGCGGAGGCGCCGGGTGGTGGAATGGGGAGTGAGGGGGTCGGAGAGGGAGGGAGGGGCCAGGGGGTGAAAGGATTCGAGCACAAGTGCCGTCCTTCATCTCATCCGAAGGTCGGCACCTCCGACAATGTGGTGCTTCACTCAGCCCTGCGTTGAAGCGTCAGCTTAGACTATGAGATCAGAGTCCCCAATGTGGTGGGTCTTGAACCCACAAACTCCTGCCTCAGAGGCGAGGCTGAGCCAGACTGACGCACACACACGGGATAATTGCCTGGAAGGATATCCGACAGCGTCTCTCCGGCTCTCCGAAAGCCTGTCTGAATGGAATAGCAATTGTGATGTCCTGGGCAGTGGGCAGTTTATTCGATTGTGCACCGACAAAAGCCTAATTGGTATGTGGCCTTGTGTGTGCTTTCACGACCGCTAGACAATGGTTCTAATCCTGCAAGACTGCAGCGTTATTCAATGTATTTGCTCAGTTGTCAGCAGACTGTAAGGCTCCCTCACTCCCCGGCGTTCTGATCTCCTACCGCACTTCTACAACAACAACAATAACAACCACAAGATTTCATTTATAGAGTGCCTTTCACGTCGGGAGGACGTCCCAAGGCGCTGTACAGTTGGGTCAGGACCCGAGCAGGGGGAAATGGTCAGGGTGAGGGGAGGGAAGGGAGGGAGCGAGGAGGGGGTAGAGAGTCGAGAGGGGAGCTGAAGGCACGGTTGAAGAGAAAGGTCTTGAGACCGTCCCTGAAGGAGGAAAGGGAGGAAGCGACGAAGGCACTGGGGATAGAGTTCCAGAGCCTCGGGGCTGAGAGTCTGAAGGCCACCGATGGTCGGGCGGTTGGGGCGGGGGACGTGGAGCAGACCGGAGCCGGAGGAACGGAGGGTACGGGCAGGTAGGTAGGGGGATAGTAGGTTGGAGAGGTAGGAGGGAGCGAGGCCGGGAATGGCCTTGTAGGTGAGGATGAGGATCTTGAATTCGAGGTGAGGATGAGGATCTAGGCTTTAGCCCCCTGTACCTCTCCCCCACCCCCCCCCCCCACTCCCCGCTCAGCTAACAGGGGTTCCCCCTCCCTACCCCAGCCAACGTCAGTGCTCATGCCTTCACCTCTCTCCATCACCCGCTGCCTCTGCTCGGCTGGCTCCGGCCTCCTGCCCATCCCACCCTTTTTCAGCCATTGCGCCCCGAAACTCTGGAACTCTCTCCCTCGAACCCTTCACTTTGCCCCCTCCTTCCCCTCTTTTAGATCACGACCGAAGACCTTCCTTTTCGAGCGCGCTTACAGTCACCTCCTGCCTTCCCCCCCGTCTCGCTGTCAGGCTCCGCCACTATCAAGCGTTCCGAGAAGGGCGCTGTGTAAATGCAACTTGTTGTTGTTGATGGAGAGGATGAGAGTGTTGACCAAAGGTAAAATGCAGCGATTGTTCAACAACAACAACAACTTGATTTGGGGGATTGTTGTCCAGGACGCCGGGAGTGAGAGAGAGAGAGAGAGAGAGAGGGAAACTCCCTTCTCTTTCCCAATAGCCCCGCGGGATCTTTAACATCACCTGAACAGACACAGACGGAGCTCGGGTTAACGTGGGTGATGCCTCCTGACAATATAACTCCCCCCAGCCCTGCCCTGGAGCCTCAGCCTAGACTGGGATGAGCTCAGATTCCCCTACGTAGGGGTTTGAACGCACACCCTTGGCTGCTGTGTTTGTCCCACAACGTACACAGTCACTACACTTTACAGTATAGCCTGTGAAGCGCTTTGAGACGTCTCTAAAACGTAATAAGGCGCTGTATTCAAGTGCAAGGATTAATATTATTATCATTAACCTTCTGGCAAAATCACTGCGGGCTGAGCCAGACTGACACCTGAGAGATAAAAGACTTCTTTGTCCAATGTCCGTCAGCAGAGAGCTTACAGGAGTTTTGGCAGCTGTTTCTTTTCCAATTGCTAATTGTCTGCTTAATCAAATATTTGTTGCAGTGTTTCATGTTGCAATGAATAGAATCCATCAACGTGCAAAGGGTTAGACACAGTTAATTATTCCGCTGTTCAAAGTCTGTTTGATGAGCTCTCTAACAGAGAGATCACTTAGCTGGGAATGAATACAAAAGTGGCGTTTAAACTTTCAATGATTTAAGCTTTTCCGTTCCCTCCCTCCCTCCCCACTTGACGTAGAACCTTAGACATTTTACAACACAGAACAAGGTCTTTAGGCCCATCGTGTCTTTGCTGGCTCCCTTAAAGAGCAATCCCATTAACCTGCCCTTTCCCCCCAAATCCCCTATCATTCTCTACACAAAATACCTAGTCACTACACTTTAATTCCAGACAGTGTGTTCCGTTCCTCCCGACGTGAAAAGCGCTATATCAAATGCAAGGATTATTTTATTATTATTATTATTATATTGCAGTGTATCCTGTGAAGCGCTTTGAGACGTCTCGAAGCCGTGATGAGGGGCTGTGTCAAATGCGCGGATTATTATGATGATGAAGCTCCAAGTGTGTGAGTTTGTCTCTCTCTTCGCAGTTGTAGTCAAGTCGATGGTCTCAGCTTTGAGGAGGGTTTGACACAAGGTTTGACATTTAATTCCTGCCCAGGCTGCAGAGACAAATGACGGCTTCGAGAGGAGAAGCCACAGCCCGGGAATTTGAGCGCAGGATGGAGCGATGCTGAGCTTGGATGTGACGGGAGATCAATACTGGGAAATGCGGATAAATAAATCAAACGTTCCCATTCCCGGTTCGGATACCGCCTCAGAATCAAACCATTCCACTCACGTTCGCCCAAACTGCTCTATATCTCCCTCACCTTCAAATCCCTGCACGACCTCCCCACGCCAACTCCCCCCACAACTGCCTACCTCCCCTCCACACCTTCCCCCCCACCCCCACACACCCTATGTCCTGCAACCCTAACGATCAGGCTGCTCCCTTCGCTCAGCAATCACCGGCCTGTTTCATGTCCTTCCCCCCAACCCAATAATAATAATAATCCTCGCATTTGATACAGAGCCTTAGTAGGTTGTTGAGGCGTCTCAAAGTGCTTCACAGGATACACTGCAACAATAACAACTTGCATTTACACATCAGAAAGGTCTTTAGGTGGGATTTGAAGGTGGGGAGGGAGGGGGAAGGCGGAGGGTTTGAGGGAGAGAGTTCCAGAGTTTCGGGGCGCAGTGGCTGAAGGCACAGCCACCGATGATGGAGCGGAGGGGACGAGGGACAAACAGGAGGCTGGAGCCAGCCAGACAGAGGCAGCGGGTGGGGGAGTGGGGGGTCAACATGTCCGTACCATGTCCTGTCTTGAGAATCTCACCCACGTAGCCTTGTAACCTGACTCTCCGCAACGAACGCCGGATATTCAATTGGTTTTGTTATCGCTGGTAAATATCAATAAGCTAAGCTCACAGGATGGAGAGGGAAGCTGTGAGCTGGAGAGTGTAGCAGCTCCATAATAAGAGACAGAGAATCATTAAGGATATAAGTTCAAACCGGCAACTTTCAAATCTTTTTCAGTCCGCTGGGTGTCTGAATCACAATTACACTCCAATAATAATAATAATCCTGGCATTTGGTACAGAGCCTTATCACATCTTCAAGATATCTCAAAGCGCTTCACAGGATACACTGTGAAGTGAATTGACTGTATATTTGTGGGCGAACGCGGCAGCCAATTGCTCACAGCAGCGTCCCACACACAGGGACATCGCTGTGCACAATTGGCTGCCGCGTTCGCCCACAAATATACAGTCAATTCACTTTACAGTCTATTCTGTGAAGCGCTTTGAGATGTCGAGAAGACGTGAAAAGCACTATATCAAATGCCAGGATTATTATTATTTTTATAATAATCACTTCACCAAAAATTTTGGTTACTCAATCCACGACTGTTTGTGAGACATCGCTGTGCACAATTGGCTGCCGCATTTCGCCTGTAAAATACCCACTCCGTTCACTTTAGAATGTGTTCTGTGAAGTGTTTTGAGGCGTCTCAACAATGTGATGAGCCGTCACAACAACCTTATCAAACGCAAGAATAATCATAATTGTTTAACCTCTCTGCCTCCATCCTCTGGAACTCCAGCCTGGTGCCTCTTCCCCCAACCCCTCTAATGCCTCCTCCAAGGCCCATCTCAAGACCCTCCACTTTGACCATACCTTCGACCACACTGCCACCCTTTTGATTCCAACCCACAGCTCGGGTTCAAATCCTTAACTGTCCAGCATCTTGGGACATCCTCCCGACATGAAAAGCATAAATGCAATTTGTTGTTGTTGTGACTGTATATTGTAGGCCAACCCAGCAGTCAATACTAAAAACCAGAGAACCCTGCTTTCAAAATTAAGACTGATTAATGAATTGTTTGGAATTAGCCTCGGGTAATAATCACATGAATAATACATGCTGCATTATTCACTTTCGATGGATGTCAGCAGTGATGGATTTGTGCCTTCAGAAATATCCCAGAATCATGGAGTCCTGTGGCTCAGTGGTTAGAGCTCTCGCCTCGCAAGCGAGAGGACCTGGGTTTGATTCCTGGGCAGAGAAAACCTTAGACAAGTTTCCTTACTCTGTTTCCCAGCAGTGAGTAGGAACCTGGTTGTTAGTCGATTGGCGGATCACTTTCTGGCGGTAATAATCCCTTCAATAAACAACAACAAAATACAATAATAATTTGATCACTCAATCCCCGACTGTTTGTGGGACATTGCTGTGCACAATTGGCTGCCGCGTTCGCCCACAAATATACAGTCAATTCACTTTACAGTGTGTTCTGTGAAGCGCTTTGGGACGTCCTCCTGACGGGAAAAGCGCTATATCAAATGCAAGGATTATTATTATTATTAGATGGAGGAGGAGATGTCTCCTGGCCCTCTCAAAGGGTGAGCACTTCAACCAAGACGAGATTGGTTTCCTCTCCATAACCTTTAGCATATTCCTATAACTTGTGCTTGTCACTAATATTTACCGGCCTCAGCTCTGGTTACAATCAGCTTTGACGTATCGTAAAGCTCACGTCTTCCTCAATTAACCTCAGACACTTGTGACATATTGGTCCCTTCTCTGTACGGGCAGAAAGAAAGCCTTTGTCCTCTTGTGCACCAGGCTCCGTGAACCCATCACCACTAATCCCCATCCTCGTTAAGTTCCAATGCCTCCCCCCTTCGCCCTCCTCCCCCTGTGGATCAAATCTAAGACCCTCATCCTGATGTTCAAATCCTTCCATTGCTTTGCCAATGACCACACTGACTGGCAAGCTTTGCCCACTGCTTGTCCAGCTAGCACCGCCCTAACAACCACACATTACATTTGTACAGCGCCTTTCACCTCGGAAGGACAGCCATCCAAAGCACAGTTAAGGATTAAGGGTTGGAATTAACCTGAGTTCAATTCCAGGCAGAGGGCGAAACCTTGGGCAAGTTTCCTTACTCCACACAGAGCCTAATAATAATCCCTCCAAAAACAATAATAAATTGGTCATTTTCAATCTACGACTGTTTGTGGGACATTGCTGTGCGCAATTGGCTGCCGCGTTCGCCCACAAATATACAGTCAATTCACTTTACAGTGTGTTCTGTGAAGCGCTTTGGGACGTCCTCCCGACGTGAAAAGCCCTATATCAAATGCAAGGATTATTATTATTATAACAATCGAGAGGGTGGGACGGTGGCCAAATGCACGGTCAAAGAAGAAGGGCTTGAGAGATGGGCTTGCGGGGTTACCAGGAGCTGAGGGGGAGGATTCCCTGCCCCCAGTGACTGGTCGGCCCTTCCAGGTCCTGCTGATGAGCCGGGCCGGGCTGTGCTGCCATCAGCAGTGAGTGCCCTGGGACCCTGCGGCCCCTCCTGGCTCAGGACCCGGGACTAGAGACCGTCACGGGGGGGGGGGGGGTTGATTCCCACATTCCATTGCCAGGCAGGTCACCTTGGAGCCAGTTCAGACCCTGTTGCTTATTTTTCTTACCTCATCCCCTCCACTCCCCACCCCCCCCCCCCCCCCCACCAAGGAGGACATTAAATGCAAGGAGTAAGTTAAGACACAATCAGAAATATTACCCCTTTGTTCTGTTAAAGTAATTGTTTTTTTGTGTGTGTGATTTTCCGTCTGTCCTTGCACTCTGGGGGGAAAACAATTGAAAATATAATTTGCAATGTATAATTCAATTTTACCTTCACAAAAGCATTGCTATTTCTGAATCTTGAATAGAGCCAAAGAGTTTGGGTGGGGGATGGGGAAGGAGATATGGGGGAGGAATACATATACAATTCACTGTATGCACAGCATTTACACAGCACTTTTCACATCAGGAGGACATCCCAAAGTGCTTGATCCTGCTGGTCGGGTGTTTGGAACGAGGGATGGGGGTTGGGGCTGGGGGCTGAGGGAGGGGAAGGGTGACCAAAAGAGTGGCCAAACAGATAGGTCTTAAGATGAGCCTTGAATGAGGGGAGGGAGTGAAGGAGTTATAATAATAATAATAATAATAGTTGGAGGGAGTGGATGGAGCTCCAGAGAGTGGGGTTAGATAGGCTGGGGGACAGGGTGGGGGAGAGGTGGGGGGGCGCGGGAGACATGAAGCAGGCATATGCCTGTAACCGGATGAATAGAAAGCAACAACAACTTGCATTTGCACAGTGCCCTTCATGCGGGGCGGTGTCTCGGAGTGTGGCTGGACAGTGGCGGAGCCTGATGCCGAGCTGTGGGAGGGAGGAGGTGACAGTCGAAGAGGAAGTTCTTCAGTGATCTGAAAGAGGGGAAGGAGGGGGCAAAGCGGAGGGATCGGGGAGAGAGTGTGAGAGTTTCGGGGCGTGCGAGAGTTTCGGGATGTAGTGGCTGAAGGCACGGCCGACAATGGTGGCGCGGAGGGGACGAGGGACAAGCAGGAGACCGGAGCCAGCCGAGCGGAGGCAGCGGGTAGTGGAGAGGGGAGAAAGGAGATCGGAAAGATAGGGAGGTGCCAGGGCGTGAAGGGATTTGTTGATGAGTGAGAGGATCTTGAAATCGATCCGTTCTGTTGATGGGGAGCCAGTGAAGCCTGGTGAGAACTTAGCTCTGGGCAGTGAATTAGATACTTGGAGGACACGGACCAGAGAAAGCAAGACTGACTTTACAAGATATCCTTTCCCTACAGTATACTGTACCATCTTTTAACAATGAACCTCTCTGCTCTTGCCCTTGATGTACATACTGTCAATGAGTTAGTGTGGAGTGGGATTAGGTTTCTGGGACAACTGACAGAATAATAACAGTAATAATACTTTGATACGATGACTTTCATGTCTGAAGAATGTCTCAAAGCTCCTTCTCAGGATTATACTGTTACCTATAGTGACCACGTAGTTTGTAAGCGAATGTGGTAGACATTTGTGGTAGTGGTGAGTAGGAATCCGCTTGTTAGTTGATTGGCGGATTGCCTTTCCGAGGATAATAATTTTCCCTTAAGAAAATAAACAACCAAAATAATGAAAATAATAATGTGGTCACTCAATCCACGGCTGTTTGTGGGGACGCTGCTGTGCGCAATTGGCTGCCACGTTCGCCCACAAATATACAGTCAATTCACTTTACAGTATATTCTGTGAAGCGCTTTGGGACGTCTTGAAGGCATGATAAGGAGCTTTAGCAAATGCAAGGATTATTATTCTATTATTATTATAATGCAACATATGCTGCATTGCATATGCATTGGCGCTGCATTGGAGTGTCAGCCTGGATTGTGAGCTCCAAATACTGACCCGGGGACTTGAAACAGGAATCTTCCGACTCAGACACTCTAGAGTGTTATCAAATGAAACACGCTGATACCTGAGGCACAGGGTTAGGGTTAGTCAGTATTAGGGGACTTAATGCCTTGGTACTTCCCTACCTCTTTGATCTGCTTACACCCCACAACTCCATCCACACCCTTCACTCACCCAGCTCCAGCCGTCTGCACTTCCCTCTTCCCCTCAGCTCCATTATTGGTGGCAGTGCATTCAGCCACTACATACACCCCAAAACTTTGGGACTTCCTGCCTGAATCCATCCACCCTGCCTCCCTTTTTGCTTGTCTTCAGATCACCGATTCGACCGTGCCTATGATAGACGGACAGACAGATAAGAAAATAAATAGACAGAGAGAAAGGTAGGTAGTTGGGTGGATAAGGGAGGTAGATAGAGATAGACAGACAGACAGAAACATAGGCAGGTAGACAGATAAAGTGGGTGGGTGGGTGAGTTGGCAGGAAGAAAGACCATAACTACAAATCCACGCAGTCTAATTAACCTTGACCTTTCATCTTTTGTAGCACTTGCTGTTCAAGGCCCGAATGGATGGCCATTGTAATTTCCTGTGAAGGGACAATGAGGAGATATATACTATTGGGATTCCTCTGAGCACCGTATAACCCAGGTTTCTCTGCCTCTCTCTCTGTCTTTCCATCTCCGTGTCTCCATGGCAATACAAAATGTTTTCTTGCAAGCTGACAATGGCAAGTTTTCACATTGCCCACCGTTACCCATTCCCCTCGCCGGTGAGCGAGGGAGGGCTGATCAGGACATTAGCTTCAAACGGGATTGGTAGAAGGTGGAATAAGATAGAAAAAGGGAAGAGTGGAGTGCTGTGGGTGGGAGGGGGGAGGATTAACAACCATGACAGCCAAAGCCAATTCATTTCCAGACCTTTTGTGCACCTTAAACTGCGGATTATAGAATTTCAATTTGTCGATCAGTCGAAGCTTATTAAGTTGACGTTAATGTTATATATAGAAAGAAGCACTTGTGGAAAGCCGGACATCTTGAGCTGTTAGCAAAACAAACAAGCTCTACTCCAGCAGAGATATTGTTCACATTGTTAGCGTCTCAGCCTGGCTCAGGCAGTCGCACTCTCCCCTCTGAGTCGGAAGGATGGTGGGTTCAAGTCGCCAATGTGGGGGGATAATAATCCTGGCATTTGATAAAGCGCCTTATCACGTCTTCGAGGCATCTCAAAGCGCTTCACAGGATACACTGTAAAGTGTAGTGACTGTATTTGGTGGGCGAAATGCCAATTGAGCGACCAAATTTTTATCTTTCCGACGTGAAGGGCGCTATACAAGTGTAATTTTTTTGTTGACCAAATATTATTATTATTTATTATTATTTTTTGAAGGGATTATTACCCCTGGAAAGTGATCCGCCAATCGACTAACAACCGGGTTCCAACTCGCTGCTGGTAAACAGAGGTGTGTGGAGTAAACAAACTGCCTAATGTTTTGTGCTGCCCAAGAATCAAACCCAGGTCCTCTGGCTTGCGAGGCGAGTGTCTAACCACTGGTTGTCACTGTCCAAAATCTACACATGGAAATGCTTATATTTGATATAATGCCTTTCACATCAGGAGGATGTCCCCAAACAGGAAACTGCAATGTGTAGTGACTATGTGTTTTGCACACAAACGAGGCAGCAAAGTTGCACACACGCAGCAGTGTCCCACAAACAGCCACAGAGTGAGTGACCAATTTTATTTGGAGTATTTTCTGCCAGTAGCAGAGAAACTCCCTTTTCTTTTCACCGGGGGAATCTTTAACATCCACTTGAGCAGGCAATAGAGGGGGAGCTCACTTTAATAATAATAATAATAATAATCCTTGCATTTGATATAGCGCTTTTCACGTCGGGAGGACGTCCCAAAGCACTTCACAGAACACACTGTAAAGTGAATTAACTGTATATTTGTGGGCAAACGCGGCAGCCAATTGCGCACAGCAATGTCCCACAAACAGTCGTAGATTGAAAATGACCAATTTATTATTGTTTTGGGTTTTGGAGGGATTATTATTAGGCTCTGTGTGGAGTAAGGAAACTTGCCCAAGGTTTCGCCCTGACCTGCCGGGGATTGAACTCAGGTCTCTCACTTGCAAAGCGAGTGCTCTAACCACTGAACTACAGGACTCCACAATGTCTCGTGCGAAGGACAGATTGTTAAATTATAAATAATATCACGTTATAAATGCAAACAGCAGAGCCATGGTTTGTTTGCAAGAGCACAGGCACAGGGTTTCCTTTGTCAAATATACACACCAGAAAATCACTTAGACTGACTGGATCGATGCTGTGACTGGATTTTGATTGACTGAATTAAGTCAACGTTAATGCTAATTGGCTTCAACTGTGAAGGACCAGTTTTTAAACAGGGGAGGGCATGTGAGGGTGGGGGCTTCAGTGAAATAAATGCAAAGGTTACCACACGCTCACCTATTGCCATGTATAAAGGTTTCCAAACCAAACTCTTGACTCACACACCTACACTTGGAAATCTCCCTGTATCTGGAATGGAATGTGCACATTCTCTCTCTCTCTCTCTCCCTGAAGGGACGCACCTTGGTTATCTAATTCTGGAAAGTATTGGGTGCAGGTTGGCGAGAGCCAAGGTTTGGGGGTCACCACTGGGGTTAACTGCTGGAGTCTAACCAGCTAAAATGGCATAGCTTGCCATTGATATTGCTGTCTGGCAAGCTTTCCCCATTGCTTGTCCATCTAGGACCACCCTCCCCGTCAGGGCTTTGGATTGCAGGGCTAACAGGAGCTGAGTGGGAGGATTCCCAGCCTGGCTCAGTCGTTGGCACTCTCGCCTCTGAGTCAGAAAGTTGTGGCTTTCAAGACCCCGAATCAAGACATTGCGCTCACATTGTCGAGACTGTCGCTCTACTGTACTGGGAGTTGCTGAATGGCCACAGGTGCCATTCTTCGGGTGAGATGTTAAACCGAGGTCCAGCCTGTTTCTGTTCAGCCATTGCACACAGCAGTGTCCCACAAACAGTCATAGAGTGAGGGACCAATTTTCTCTGGGGATTGTTGTCCAGGACACCGGGAGAGAGAAACTCCCTTCTCTTTCCCAATACCCCCGCGGGATCTTCAACATCCACCTGAACAGGTACAGACGGGACCTCGGTTTAACGTCTCATCAGAAGGACGGCACCTCCCACAATACAACACCCCCCAGCGCTGCCCTGGAGCCTCAGCTTAGACTGTGTGATTCCAGGTCCTGACGATGGGGCTTAAACCCACAACCTTCTGACTCAGAGGAGGAGAGAGAGATATGCACTAATCCAGGGCTGACACACGGTAGCAAGTGCGAGGGAGGGGGTTGAGATCGTGGAGGGATTTCAAGTTGAGAACGAGGAGCTTGAACGCAATCCTCTGTTTTGGGGAACCAATGGGGCCTCAGAGACCTGATGAAATATTCATGAAGTGTAGAAACAGCAGTGGCCTCGGCCTCTTAACCGAGGAGCCTGAAAAAAAACCTATTAAGAGGAAATTCTTGTGAGAGGCTGATTTGAAATATGATTCTTTGTTGGCAGCTTTGTAGTGAGGCAATTGCAATTCGTGTCCATCCCCATGGGAAATCTAGGGAGAACTACGGTGGGAAAAGTACCTCTTTTTAGCCACGGGGACTTTTTCCTCTTATTAATCTGGAGTTTACAATGCAGAGTTCCCAATCGATCACCCCTCCCTGAGGACTTGTCTCTATGTAATGTCCTATAGCTCAGTGGTTAGAGCACTCGCCTCGCAAGCGAGAGGACCTGGGTTTGATTCCCAGGTAGGGAGAAACGTTGGACAAGTTTCCTTACTCCACACGCCTCTGTTTATACATCTTCCATTTGATGCCTTCCGTTTGATGTCTAAAAATGCTTCACAGAATATTCTGTAAAGTGTAGTGACTGTATATTTTATGGGCAAAACACGGCAGCCAATTACTCACAGCAGTGTCCCACAAGCAGTCGTGGGTTGAGTGACCAAATTTTTTTTTTTGAGTGATTATTACCATCCGGTAAGTGATCCACCAATCGACTAACAACTGGGTTCCTACTTACTGTTAGGTAATAATAAATAATAATAATCCTTGTATTTGATACAGCGTCTTACCAGGTCTTCAAGATGTCGCAAAGCGCTTCACAGGATACACTGTAAAGTGAATTGACTGTATATTTTGTGGGCGAAACGTGGAAGCCAATTGCGCACAGCAGCGTCTGTCCCACAAAGAGTCGTGGGTTGAAGTAACTCCCCCCCCACTGCATTGCTGTAACCCTCGGATTAATTGTGACACTCTGCCTCTTTTAATTAAACGCTAGTTTAGGATTTGCTGCCTTCCCAAAGATGAGAGACAAAACTGTTGAAGTTGGTCTAAATAGCTTGTGGTTCATTTGGAAAGTAATTATTTCTGGAATCCGCTGAGCAAACTGTTGGCTCGATCTCAGTAAACAGTGGAAAATTAACTTTGATTTCAGATTTTAACTTCCTCTCCAATTTGTTTACTGGAAGCAAACCTCAAAACACACAGCTCCTAACTTACTCATTCAACTTCTCGGCACTCACTGCTGATGGCAGCTCAGCCCGGCCCATCGGCAGGACCTGGAAGGGCCGACCAGTCACTGGGGACAGGGAATCCTCCCCCTCAGCTCCTGGTAACCCCACAGCCAAAGCCCTAACGGGGAGGGTGGTCCTCGCTGGACAAGCAGCGGGAAAGCTTGGCCAGACAGCGATAGCAATGCCAAGCTGTGTGGTTAGACTCCAGCAGTTACCCCAAAACACACTCTGGGCTCCCCCCAAGCCTTGGCTCTTGACAACCTGCGCCTAATACTCTCCGGAATTAAGTTAGCAGGCTATGTCCCTCCAGAGACAGAGAGAGAGAGAGAGAGAGAGAGAGAGAGAAGGGTATTCCATCCCAATAATCTCTCTCTGGGATTTCCATGTGGAATGTATGGAATTCTCACGTTGGTTTAGAATCTTAAGCGCAGTGATGGGTTTCCGTGTTTCACTCAGAAAATACACAGTCAATTCACTCTACAGTGTATCCTGTGAAACGCTTTGAGATGCCTCGAAGACGTGATGAGGCGCTGTATCAAATGCCAGGATTATCATTGTTATTCTCCAAACTGCATCTCTGGTTTGGAGACTCGGTGATGGGTTTCCGCGTGTTGTGTCTGAGCAAAAGGAAACACATTTGAAAACAGGAAATTAAAATCCATGAAGTGCTGTAGGACTCGAGAGCGAGAGGAGATTTTCTTCTCACTGAGAGTGAGTGAACTCAGCCACGGCATACCATAGTCAAGAAACCAGATCAGACGACATTGATGAGAGAGTTAGAGAGAGAGAGAGAGATACTCAGTGATGGTGATGTGGGTAAGGGGGAGATTGAGTTGCAGGTCATGGGTTCAAGCCCCCACATCGGGACTTTAGACTCTAGGCTGACTTTAGTTATGTGGAGAGACTACACTAGAGACGCTGGGATTGTTCTCCTTGGAACAGAGAAGGTTGAGGGAAGATTTATTAGAGGTGTTCACAATGATAGAGTAGACGGGGAGAGACTGTTCCCACTGGCCGGTGGGTCAGTAACCAGAGGGCACAGATTCAAGATAATTGGTAAAAGAATCAGAGGGGAGATGAGTAGAATTGTTTTACACAGAGAGTTGTTGGGGTCTGGAGCACTGCCTGACAGGGTCAGTGGAAACAGATTCAATGACAACCTTCTGAAGGGAATTGGACAGGGACTGGAAGAGGAATAAATTATAAGGATATGGGGAGAGTGCAGGGGAGGGGGACTGATCGGGAAGCTCTTCCAAAGAGCTGGCACAGGCAGGATGGGCCGAATGGCCTCCTTCTGTGCTGTAATATCCTACGATCCTATGACATTCCAGTGCAGTTCCCCAGAGCCTGTATTGTCGTCAGATGCTGTCCTTTGGATGAGGCATTGATTCTGCGCCTGTTCAGGTGGGCGTTAAACAGCGATGGCTCACTTCACGGCTGTTTGCGGGGACGTTGCTGTGTCTAAATTGGCTGCAGCGTTTCGCCCACGAAATACACAGTTGCTGCGGTTTGCAGTAAACTCCTGTGAAGCGCATTGAGATGTTGTACTGAACGCAAGCGTTAAAATGATTGTTTTAATATCTCTCTCCCCTCCCCCTTCCCCGTGCACTCCGCTCCTCCCCCCCCCACCCCCGCCTGCTCCGCAGATGTTCCCTATTTCCTGTTGCTTTCTTCCTTCAACTCCTCTACGTCGACTGACTATTAACTGCTGTAATTGAAATTCAAGCGGCTACAAGAGAAATAATACGGAGACGGACTCCCGACCAGTCTTTGCTGTGTGTTTGCTGATGAATAATAATCCTTGCATTTGATAAGCCTGTGTTCTGGCTAACAACCCCCAGATAGACGCTGTCACTCACTCCGGAGCTGTTTGTGGGTCGTTGCTTTGTGCAAATTCGATGCCGAGTTTGCCCAAAATCCACACAGTCACCACCCTTTACAAGTAAACCTTTTGATGATATCTCTGACAATGCAGTACACCCCTCAGCACTGTATCAGAACCTCAGCCTAGACTACGTGAGCTCAAAGACCAAACCTAGGGGATAGATTCAAAAAGAGAAGGGAGTTTGTCTCTCTCTCTCTAGTGTGTCCTGGACAACAATCCCCCAAATAAGATTGGTTGCTCACTTCATGACTGTTTGTGGGACACTGCTGTGTGCAATTGGCTGTTGCCTTTTGCCCAAAAAATACACAGTTGTTCCACTTTACAGTATATCCTGTGAAGCACTTTGAAACGTGATAAGGCACTATATCAAAAGCAAGAATACTATAATAATAATAATCCTGGCATTTGAAACTTTGCCTTATCACATCTTTGAGACGTCTCAAAGCGCTTCACAGAATACACTGTAAAGTGAATTGACTGTATATTTTGTGGGCGAAACACGGCAGCCAATTGCGCACAGCAGCGTCCCACAAACAGCCGTGGATTTAAGTGACCAATTTATTATATTTTTGAAGGAATTATTATCCCCGGAAAAACAATCTGTCAATCGACTAACAACGGAGTTCCTACTTACTGCTACATAAACAGGTGTGTGGAGTAAGGAAACTCGCCCAACATTTTGTCCTGCTGGATTATTATTATAATTATTTGAACCCACAACTTTCTGACTCCAAGGCGAGAGCAGTACCGAGAGCCAGGTTGACTCCTGATTGCACCTTCTTAATCCTTGCAAGTGAAGAAATTCTCTTCTAACCTCTCCACTAATTCTTCCACTGTCAATCTCTCAATGGCCTCTCTCTCTATGTGGTCTCGTTGTGTAGTTTTTTTTCTCTGCCCTATTTAAATTGTCGTATAAACTCGGCTCTACATGAATTAACAGTAGGAAGCTTGTACTGTCTGACCTTACGAGCTACAAATAGACCGGGCTGACGTCAAGTAGAGTGTGAGAATCACTCCAGAGCCTAGCGCAGTATGGCTTGATTTCAAGTATCTCACTCACCCATAAGTGACTTCATTTCCTGGCACCTCCCTACGTCTCTGACCAGCTCACACTTTCCACGTATCCCTCACCCCCTTCCGCTCCACCATCGGCAGCCGTGCTTTCAGCCACTGTGCCCCCGCCCTCTGGAACAGGGCAAAACGTTGAGCAAAGTTTCTTACTCCACACGCCGCTGTTTACCTGCAGTAAGTAGGAACTCGGTTGTTAGTCGATTGGCAGATCACTTTTGGGGGTAATAATCCCTCCAAAAATAATAATTGGTCACTCAATCCACGACTGTTTGTGGGACGCTGCTGTGCGCAATTGGCTGCTGCGTTTTGCCCACAAAATACACAGTCACTACACTTTACAGTATATCTTATGAAGCGCTATGAGACGTCTCAAAGATGAGGTAAGGCGCTGCATCAAATGCCAGGATTATCATTATTACTATTATTATTTTAATTATATTAATTGTTATCAGGATTTGCTGCTGTGGTTATTATTGTGATGGTTGCTGTTGTTGTGGTGATGGCGGATGCTGTTGTGACTGTGTCTGATGTTGATGTTCTACACCATTTCCTGTTTGCTGTTTAACCCAATCTCTAGAACACTCTTCCTCTGTCCCTCCTCCTTGCCCTCTGCTCTCTTCGATCGTGCCTACGGTCACCTCCCGGTGCCTCTCTCTCCCGGTGTCCTGGCCAACAATCCCCCAAATAAAATTGGTCACTAATTTCATGGCTGTTCGAGGGACGCTGCTGTGCACAAAATGGTTGCCACATTTGCCCACAAATTACCACACTTTCCGGTAAATCCTGTGAAGCACTTTGAGACTCCTGCCCATGTGTATTATTAATAATAATTAAGAGATTGTACATATGTGGAGTCCTGTAGCTCAGTGGTTAGAGCCCTCCTCTCGCAAGTGAGAGGACCTGGGTTTGATTCCCGGGCAGCGCGAGATGTTGGGCAGTTTCCTTACCCCACGCGCTTCAGTTTACCAATAGTGAGTAGGAACACGGTTGTTAGTCAATTGGCGGATCACTTTTCTGGGAGTAATAATCCCTTGAAAAATAATAATTATTGGTCACTCAACCCACGGCTGTTTGTGGGACGCTGCTGTGCGCAATTGGCCGCCGCGTTCCGCCCACAAAATACACAGTCACTACGCTTTACAGTGTATCCCGTGAAGCGCTTTGAGACGTCTCGAAGGCGTGATGAGGCGCGTATCGAATGCCAGGATTATTATTATTATATATTTAATGGGAAAAAATAGAATATTGGACACGTAAAGGCACAGAATAGGGTGACACGAGGCTCCAGCCCAGCAACGTGGTGTCATGGCAACACCAAAATCCCTGGAGCACGACAGGGGAGATAGTGACAGATGGCGGCTGCTCTCCGCTGATTAGCGAATGTTTTTGTGTCTTTTGCCGTCTGTGTGAGGTTTCCTTCGTAAAGAACCCGTGTCCTTACTTCAGTGATCCCTTTCTGCTGATACACTGCTGCGCCACTTACAATTACGCAGAGCCTTCCATGTCGGGAGGACGTCTCAAAGCGCTTCACAGGACTTACCCGTAACGTTTCGTGTCTGTGTAATTCCTGGTGCTCTGGCACGCTACGAAATGGAGGGGCAACGGGATGATAAGGGGGGGAAGAATAATAATAATATTGCACTCAATAAAGAGCCCTATTATGTCATCTCAAAGCACTTCACAGAATATACTGGGTAGTGGAGTGACTGTGTGTTTTGTGGGTGAAACGCGGCAGCCGGTTTGCCACAAACAGTCGTGGATTGAGTGACCAATTTTACTCGGGGGATTGTTGTCCAGGACACAAGGAATGAGAGAGAGAAACTCCCTTCTCTTTCCCAGTAGCCCCGCGGGATCTTTAACATCCACCTGAACAGGTACAGACGGGACCTCGGTTTGATGCCTCATCCCAAGGACGGCCCTCCCACAATACAACCCCCCCAGTACTGCCCTGGACCCTCAGCTTAGACCAGGTTTGTCCAGCCTTTTGGCTACCGAGGACCGGATGCCCTATTTGAGAAACATCAGCAATATTTTTGTGTTTCCCTTCCAGAAACATGACATAACATTTGCAGGTTATGGAGGGAGCGAGTGGGCTGGATGTGGCCCGCGGGCCACCAGTTGGGCTACCCTGGCGTAGACTATGTGATTCTCAGTCCTGATGTGAGGTCTTGAACCCACAACCTTCTGCCCTGGAGGCCAGAGAGAGAGCAATACCCACTGAGCCGGGCTGACACAGTGGGAACTGAAGAGGATCGGGGAGGAGGATTGAAAGAATGATCAAATAGGTCAAAAACAATAATAAATTGGTCACTTTAATCAACGACTGTTCATGTGACATTGCTGTGCGCAATTTGCTGCCGCGTTTCGTCCACAAATATACAGTCAATTCACTTTACAGTGTATCCTGTGAAGCGCTTTGAGACGTCTAGAAGACGTGAAAAGCGCTATATCAAATGCAAGGATTGTTATTATTATACACATCCAGCCCTTTTATTAATCAAACCTAAGTTTAGAAATTAATATTATTGCAAATAATAATCCTTGCAATTGCTACAGCGCCTTTCACTTCGGGACGAAGTCTCAAAGCGCTATATAAATTGTCATAGTCGTGGGTTTGAGCTTCTTGTCGGGGGACCTATAGCCTGGTAGAGGCCCTGAAACCTTTTAAATGGGTTAGAAAATTATTTCATTGTATTTATTATTTTATTATTAAATTTATTGTGTTTTTGCCCACAAAATATACAGTCATTTCACTGTACAGTAAATTCCGTGAAGCGCTTTGAAACATCTCAATGACGAGACAAGGCGTATCAAATGCATGGATTATTATTTTCTTAATTTTATTTTATTATTATTAGTAATAAAGTAATAGTAATAATGCATTTGATACAGCATCTTATCACTTCATCGAGATGTCTCAAAGCGCTTTACAGAATATACTGTAAAGTGAATTTACTATATATTTTGTGGGCGAAACACGGCAGCCAATTGTGCACAGCAGCGTCCCACAAACAGTCGTGGATTGAGTGACTACATTTTTTTGAGGAATTGTTATCCCTGGAAAGTGATCCATGAATCGACTAACAGCCGGGTTCCTACTCACGGATGGTAAACAGAGGCGTGCGGAGTAAGGAACCTGGCCTAAGGGTTTGTCCTGCCCAGAATCAAACCCAGGTCCTCTCGGTTACGAGGCGAGTGCTCCAACCACTGAGCTACAGGACTGCACAGGGCTAGTATTATTACCATTAATACTATTATTATTATTATTATTATCAGATGAGCCAAATGGTAGTCTTCATTCAGACTGATTTTGTGATTTCGTGGGTGAGAGAATGCTGCATTAACTGACCAGAACATTCTGCAGCTTGAGTCTGGCTTCTGGGGATATGTGTCAACTGGTTTGGTAGTATAGCTCAACATCCCTCAGCCTTGTTGATTGCTTCCTCTCGTTCCTTTGACATAATGAGTGAGCGATGAGTCAACCACCAACCCCAAGTCTCGTTCGACCTCCCCATTGGCAAGTTGATACCAAGGATGAGAGATGTTCCTTATGAGGAGAGGTTGGGGCTGTTTTCTCCCGGAGCAAAGAAGGTTGAGAGGAGGCTCTTAACATTTTAATAATCATAATCCTTGCATTTGATATGGCGCCTTATCAAATCATCAAGACGTCTCAAAGCGCTTCATAGAATATATTATCAAGTGGATTGACTGATATTTTGTGGGCGAAACCCGGCAGCCAATTGCGCACAGCAACGTCCCGCAAACAGTCGTGTATTGAATGACCAAATTTATTTATTGAACTAGTTTTTAGTAGGGATTATTACCCCCAGAAAGCGATCCACCAATTGGTTAACACCCGTGTTCCTACACACTGCTGGTAAGGCGTGTGGAGTAAGGAAACTTGCCCAAGGTTTCGCCCTCCCTGGGAATCAAACCCGGGTCCTCTCGCTTGCGAGGCGAGTGTCTAACCACTGAGCTACAGGACTCTCAGGAGGTGGCAAATGGTCATGTCAACAAGGAGAAATGATTTACGCTGTTCAGTGACTCGGTAAAGAGAGGGCAAAAATTTAAACCAACATTGTTTGTCAGCCTGTCTCTGAGTCAGACATAGGCTGTGGGTTCAAACCCCACGTCAAGCCTCAAACTCACACAGTCGAAGCTGACACTCCAGGGCAGTACTGGGGGGGTGTTGCATTGTCGGAGGTGCCGTCCTTCAGATGAGATGTTAAACCGAGATTCTGTCTGTGCCTGTTCAGGTGAATGTTAAAGATCGTTGCTACTCGAAAACAGAAGGGAGTTTCCCTCTCCTCCTGGTGTCCTGGCCGACAGTCCCCCATATAAAATTGGCCATTCAATTTTATTTCAATTCGCCCAAATACACAGTTTACTGCACTTCACGGTAAATCCAGCGAAGTGTTTTGAGACGTCCTCCTGATGTGAAAGGTGCTTTATAAAGTTTATTATCATACAGTGCTTCCACCCAGTACTGTAGCAGAGCATCAGTGTAGGCTGTGGGAGCACCAAGCCTTAAAGTGGGGGCGTGAACCCACAACCTTCTGACTCAGAGGCGAGAGGGCAAGTTTCCTCACTCCACACGCCTCTGTTTACCAGCAGTCAGTAGGAACCCGTTTGTTACCACTCTTACCACTTCGCCCACGCCTCTGCTAAATCGTTGTTCTACTCCAAGACAATCTTAGAGGCCAAGGACAACCCCAGGCTCCTCTTCTGCATCACAAACTGGTTCCTCTGTCCACCCTCTCATGCCTTGCCCATCCTCTCCTCAAATGTCAACTGCAAGGAGATGCTGGACTTCCTCGAATCCAAAGCCAAGGCGATGCATTCAGCTGCCTCTGCCCTTCTGTCTACTACCCCCTCCAACCCGGGCTCCTACCCACCTCTCCCTCCTTATTTTGGAACCTGTCTCCCCCTGCTCTGTCATCACCACTATGAAGCCGACCACCTACTCCTTCGACCCCATCCCTACCCCTCTCCTTACCCCCCAGCTCCTTGCCCCTCTACTCACCCTCACCCTACCTAAATCCTCACCCTACATAAACCTCTCCCTGTCCACTGGCATGATTTCCACCCCTTTAAAAATGTCCATCATCACTCCTATGAAAACCCTCTGAAGACTCATTCTTGCTCTCAAAATACCACCCCATCTCCAACTTCCCTTTCATTTCCAAGTTCATGGAACAAATTGTTGCTTCCCAGCTTCTCTCCTTCCTTTCCCTCCACTCCCTTTACAAACCCCTCCAATCAGGTTTCCATGCCGCCCACAGCACAGAAACAGCTCTGGTCAAAGTCACCAATAACATTCTGTCCATTTGCAACCAGAGCTCCCTCTGCCTCCTCATCCTCCTGGACCTCTCTGCTGCCTTCAACACTGTTGACCACTCTATCCTCATCCACCGACTCACCTCTCACCTCAACCTTCATGGTTCTGAACTTGACTGGTTCAGATGGTACCTCTCACACTGCCTCCACTTCATCTCCACAAACGGCTTCTCCTCTCGCCCCCGGTCCGTCTCGTGTGACATTCCTCAGGGCTCTGTCCTTGGTCCCCTCCTCTTCAACATCTATATGCTCCCTCTTGGTGACACCCAACTGTACCCTACTGCCTCCACCCTTGACTCCAGGACCACTGCTGTCCTGACTGAATGTCTGTCAGACATCAAGTCCTGCTTTCTTCAGTTGAATGATTAGCTCCCCTTAACTCCTCCTCACCTCAGGCACTGTTAGACTCCACAGGCACAACAGCAGGTTTTGTTTCCAGAGTGAATTTGCTCATGTGGAGTGTGCGTCCAGGCATCCATGGTTGCACGCTCCACCTTGCTAGGCCAGTCCGGAGCCTTGGCATCTTGTTGGACCCTCAACTATTCTTTCTACCCCACATCTGCGCCATGAACCGTTCTGCCTTCGCCCACATCTACAACATCACTCGGCTCCGCCACTATCTCACACTGCAGGCCACCAAGACGCTCATATACTCATTCATTACATCCAGGCTTAACTATGCAAACTCCCTGCTTGTTGGCCTCCCCAACTCCTCCCTCCACAGGCTGCAGATCATCCAGAACTAACCAATAGAGTCGTGATAATGGGGGACTTTAATTATCCCAACACAGACTGGCAAAACAACAGCACAAAGTGAAAGGAGGGGGAAAGATTCCTAAAATGTATACAGGACAACTTTCTTGATCAGTATGTTTCCAGCCCAACGAGGAAGGAAGTAGTGCTAGATCTAGTTCTGGGGAATGCAGTAGGACAGGTGCAGCAGGTTTCAGTGGGAGAGCATCTGGGCAATAGTGATCACAACATCATTAGATTCAGAGTCCATATAGAAAGAGACAAGGAACCATCTAAGGTGAAGGTACTCAACTGGAAGAGGACAAATTTCAGTGACTTAAAAAGGGACCAGGCCAAGGTGGACTGGAAAGAAAGATTGGCAGGTAAAACAACTAAAGAGCAGTGGGAAGTCTTCAAGGATGAGATAGTTCAGGGACAGAATAAATACATTCCCACAAAAGGGAAAAGTAGGGCTTCCAAACCTCCGTGGATGACGAAGGTAATTGTATCTGGAATGAAGCAGAAAAAGGACGTGTATGACAGATGTCAAACCTAAGATACAGAAGACAACCAAATAGAATATAGGAAGTGCAGAAGAGGTTTGAAAAAGGAAACAAGAGGGGCAAAAGATTACACGAGAAAAGGTTAGTGGGTAACATTAAAGGGAATTCTAAAATATTTTACAAACATATCAAGAAAAAAGGTTAGTCAAAGGTAGGGTGGGGCCAATTAAGGACCAAGGGGGAAATCTTATTGTGGATGCAGAGGGCAATGGCTGATGTACTGAATGAGTACTTTGCATCTGTCTTCACAAAAGAAGTGGATGCACCAAATGCCGCAGTATCGGAGGAGAGGGAAGAGGAAATGGAGAGGATAAGTATAAACAGAGAGGAAGTACTGAAAAGGTTGACTGCACTGAAGGTGATAAGTCACCCGGTCCGGACGGGATGCAGCCGAGGTTACTATGGGTACAAATAGCGGAGGCTTTGGCCACAATTTCTCAATCTTCGTTGGACACAGGAGTGGTGCCCGAGGACTGGAGAGTGGCCAATGTGACTCCCTGTACAAAAAGGGACAGAAGGACAAACCTGGGAACTCCAGGCCAGTGCCTCACATCAGTAGTGGGGAAACTCCTGGAGACTATAATCCGGGACAGAATAAATCTTCACTTAGAAGAATATGGGTTAATTAGGGACAGACAGCACGGATTTGTTAAAGGCAAATCTTGTCTAACAAATCTAATAGAATTTTTCGATGAGGTAACAAAGAGAGGATAAAAGGAGTGCAGTTGATGTAGTTTATATGGACTTTCAAAAGGCATTTGACAAAGTGCCACATGAAAGACTTGTAAGAAAGATAGAAGCCCATAGTATAAAAGGGACAGTGGCAGCGGATCCAGAACTCACTGGGAGACAGAAAGCAGAGAGTTGTGGTGAACGGCTGCTTTTCTGACTGGAGGGAAGTGTACAGTGGTGTCCCCAGGGATCGGTATTAGGACCACTGCTCTTCTTAATATACATAAATGACCTGGACTTGGGTATAGCAAGTCCCATCTCCAAGTTAGGGAGGGGGTAAACAGTGAGAAGGATAGGAGCCGACTGCAGGAAGACAGACAGAATGGTACAATGGGCGACACATGGCATAGGAGTTTCAATGTGGAGAAATGTGAGGTAATGCATTTTGGTAGAAAGAATGAGGGGCAATATAGGCGGTAATACAATCTTAAGGGGGTGAAGGAACAGAGAGACCCGGGGGGGGCAGGTAACTGAATCCTTGAAGGTGGCAGGACAGGGAAAAGGGCATATGGGATACTGGGCTTTATAAATAGGGGCATAGAGTACAAGAGTCAGGAGGTTATGATTAACCGATATAAACACTGGTTAGGCCTCAGTTAGAATACTGCCCCAGTTCTGGGCACCGCACTATAGGAAGGATGTTAAGGCATTGGAAAGGGCGCAGAGGAGATTTACGAGGATGGTACCAGGAATGAGGGACCGTGATGATGAGGAAAGGCTGGAGAGGTGAGGATTATTCTCATTGGAGCAGAGAAGGTTACGAGGACCTGATAGAGGTCTTCAAAATCATGAGGGGATTTGATAGGTTCGAAAGGGAAAACTATTTCCACTGGTGGGAGTGTCGGTGACTCGAGGTCACAGATTCAAAATAGTATCTAAAAGAAGCCGAGAGGAGGTGAGAAGACATTTTTTCATGCAGCGAGTTGTTTGAATCTGGAACGCATTTCCTGACAGGGTAGTGGAGGGATGGGGAAGGGGATTGATATTACATTGCTCTTTTCAAAGAGCCAGCACAGACTCGATGGGCCGAATGGCCTCTTTTTGTGCTGTACGACTCTATGATTCTGTGATTCTAACTCTGCAGCCCATGTCCTCTCCTGCACTAGGCTCCATGAACCTATCACCCCCATCCTCGCCCGACTCCAATGGCTTCCCATCACACGAGGATACAAAGTGAGGACCAGGATCTTGAAATCAAGAAGATCTTGGTCCTCACTTTTGAAGCCCTCCATGGTCTTGCTACCCCCGACTTCTGTGACCTCCTAAGCCCCTACTATCTTGCTCGCTCCCTCCGCTCTGGCTCTGGCCTGCTTCACCCTCCCACCTCGCTCACCCCACTATTGGTTGGCGGGCCTTCAGCCTCCACCCTCTGGAACTCCATCTCGCAGTCCCTCCGTCTCGCCCCCCCCTCACCTCCTTCAAGACCCATGTCAAGACCCTCCTCTTTGACCGTGCCTTCGATATCACTGATTCCCCCCCTGCCCTCCCCCTTCCCCCACTTCCAGCTCGGGACCAAAACTCTGACTGTCCAGCGCCTTGGGACATCCTCCTGACGTGAAAGGCGCTATACACATGTAATTTTGTTTGTGTGTTAGTCGATTGATGAATCGCTTTCCGGAGGTTATAATTTCTCAAAAAAAAATATGGGTCACTCAATCAACGGCAGTTTGTGGGACGCTGCTGTGCGCAACTATCTGCTGCGTTTCGCCCATAAAATATACAGTCACTACATTTTACAGTATATTCTGTGAAGTGCTTTGAGAAGTCTCGATGACATGATAAGGCGCTATATCACATACAAGGTTTGTTATTATTATATTCTATATGGTTATGTTGTGTGAGAGAGAAAGGTTGGTATTCGTTGCTCATTTACACCAGTGTTAAATCAGTGTTTTACTGTAATGTGGTGACTATGTACTTGAAGGTGGATTTGTACCTGTGGAGTCTAGCGGGTTTTGTTTGCAGATTGAATTTGCTCAGAAGCCGATGGGGCTGACCATGGCGCTCCTGAAGGGCTGACGTACATTTTCTGAGCTCTCAGCAAACACACGGGGTATAATGGCCAACCATTCCCTGATATACTTTGCCTCAATACACTTCGCACATCAATGAAACCTCAGAGAGAAACCTCAGCCAGGTCTCCCCGTCCTCCCCGAACAGAGTGCAGATTCCTCATCTGCAAAGTCGCTGATAGAGCAATGACACAGACCCTCCATAACAACAACTTGTGTTTACACAGCGCCCTTCACGTGGGGTAGTGTCCCGGAGCGCTTGACAGTGGCGGAGTCTGACCCCGAGCCGGGGGGAGAGGGAGGGGGGAGGTGACCGTAAACACCGTCAAAAAGCAAGGGCTTTAGGCGGGATTTGAAGGTGGGGAGGGAGGGGGGAAGGTGGAGGGATTGGGGGAGAGTTTCAGAGTTTCGGGGTATAGTGGCTGAAGGCACAGCCACCAATGGTGGAGCAAAGTGGACGAGGGACAAACAGGAGGCCGGAGTCAGCCGAGCGGGGGCAGTGGGTGGGGGAGTGAGCAGGTGGGAGAGGTGGGGAGGTGTGAGAGCATGAAGGGATTTGAAAACGACTCCCTGCACAAAAACACACACGCTCAACTAACACAGATCCATTCTACGTTCCCCCTCACCCCTCCCCCTCTCCTTATTTTGTGCCCAGTCTGACACACACGGAAAACCATTACCGTGTTTAAGAGTCTCCAAACCGAGCTGAGAATTCCCTGTATCCCACCTACACACGGACATCCCAGAGAGAGATTGTTGGAATGGAATGCGCTCTCTCTCTCTCTCTCTCTCTCTCTCGGGGACGCCCCCAGTTTACCTAATTCCGGAGAGTATTAGGCGCAGGTTGGCGAGAGCCAAGGCTTGGGGGGGGCCCAGAGTGTGTATTGGGGTAACTGCTGGAGTCTAACCGGCTAAACCCACACAGCTTGGCCATTGCTATCGCTGTCTGGCCAAGCTTTCCCACTGCTTGTCCAGCGAGTCCCGAATATACTGTAAAGTGAATTGACTGTGTATGTTGTGCGTAATTGCACACAGCAGTGTCCCCTAAACAGTCATGGATTGAGTGGCCAATTTTTTTGAGGGATTATCTCCCATGGAAAGTCATCCACCAAATGACTAACAACTGGGTTCCTACTTACTGCTGGTAAACAGAGGCGTGTGGAGTAAGGAACCCTGGTTGATGTGCACGGATTCCTTGGCTAATTACAAACAAATGGAATAGTATGCTTTTTCCTTGCCAGGAGAGGAATTATTCTCTGTTAGAAGGGGGCACGGGGGAAACTTCCTTCTTTCTCTTCCTTCCTGTGTGGAAGGAATCTGATAGTCATTTAATCCACCTGTAAGCATTCTTTGTTATTCACATACATTTCCGTTCAATGTCACCTCGCATAGAAACATAAAGACAGGAGGAGGCCATTCAGCCCCTTGAGCCTGTTCCCCCATTCTATAAGATCACGGCTGATCTGTAGCTCAACCCCAATTACCCGCCTTTGCCCCTTATCCCCTGATCCCCTGACCTGACAAACATCTCTCCCCCTCAGTCTGGACAATGTGAATGGATCCACACAGAATCCACAGCCTTTTGGGGGAGAGAGTTCCAGATCCCCACCGGCCTTTGGGTGAAAACCTGCCCCTGATTTCACTCCTCAATGGCGCGGCTCTAATTTTAAGATGATGCCCCTTGTTCTGGATTCCCCACCAGAGGAAATAGATGGTATAGACTGCCCTCTGCCTTTGCAAGCAGTTGTGTTCCCATTACTAAAATAAAGTCTGGTTTCAGCTCTAAGCATCAAAAGATATATGCTGTCCAAAACATTGAGTGTCCAGCACCTTGGGACATCCTCTCGATGTGTCTCGATGTAATTTTATTGTTTTGTTGTTGTACTCACAGTCCAGGCAGATCCCTCATTGTATTGATTTGGGGGTGGGGGGCTGAGTGACAAAGGCAGAGGATTTGATGACAATAATAATTATTGTAATCCTTTGATATTGAGTCTTATCCCGTCGTTGCGATGTCTCAAAGCGCTTCACAGGATATACTTTAAAATGGATTGACTATGTATTTCGTGGGCGAAATGCAGCAGCCAATTGCACATAGCAGCATCCCACAAACAGTCATGGGTTGAGTGATAAAATATTCATATTATTACAGGACTCCACAGTACAGTATACACTGTACAATCCACATTTATAGTTACACAGAAACTTTCAAGTCGGGAGGACATCGGAAGACATAGAAATATAGAAACAGGAGGAAGCCATTCAGCCCCTCGAGCCTGTTCCGCCATTCTATTAGATCATGGCTGAGCTGTACCTCAACTCCAATTACCCGCCTTTACTCCATATCCTTTGATCCCCTGACCTGACAAACATCTCTCCCCCTCAGAGATAATGTGGACAATGGGAATGGATCCAGACATAATCCACAGCCTTTTGGTGGGGAGACAGATTTCCACCAGCCTTTGGGTGTAGTAATTAATGTTCAGATGCTTAACAGTAAGATGGGCATCTGAGCCGGGGGTGGGAGGCGGTGGGTTGGGGTGTGGGAGAAAAGATGAAAGTGCGGTCAAAATGCTAGACCTTGAGATGGATCTTGAATGAGGTGAAGGAGAGCGTGAGCATCGATGGGACTCCAGCCTCCTGTGCCCTCTGTTCTACCATCAGTGGCTGCACTGCCAGAAACCCTGGAACACTCTTCCTCTATCCCTTCGCCTTTCCCCCTACCTTGCTCTTCGACCGTACCTACGGTCACCTCTCCCTCCCCCCCGGCTCAGAGTCGTGCTCCGCCATCGTCAAGCGCTCTGGGACGCTGCCCTGCGTGAGGAGCGCTGTGTAAATGCAAGTTGTTGTTGTTGAGTCTGGGATGCGGTTTCAGAGAGTGAGGGCAGATAGGCTGGAAACCCCGGTGTCGATGGTGGGGACGTGAAGAGAGGATCTGACTCACAGTAACCGGGTAACTCACAAAGCCACAGTGCCACCCAGTTACCATCCCTGGTATTTCCCCTTTGCAACGTGCCGCTGTCAAGTAACCATGGTAACCATCTCGGGTAGGACCCAAACTATCACATCCTGATGTTGGGAACAATTCAGTGCAGAAGAGACACAACCAAGACAAAGGCACCTGAGATCAATAATCCTGCTATCCCTTGAATTTGATACAGCGCCTTATCACATCTTCCACACGTTTCAAAGCGCTTCACAGGATACACTGTAAAGTGTAGTGACTTGTATTTTGTGGGCGAAACGCGGCAGCCAATTGCGTACTTGTCAATTCACTTTACAGTATGTTCTGTGACGCACTCACAAAATGCTGGGCAAACAGAGGCGTGTGGAGTAAGGAAACTTGCCTAAGGTTTCTCCCCGCCCAGGAATCAAACCCGGGTCCTCTTGTTTGCGAGGCGAATGTCTAACCACTGAGCTACAGGACTCCACAACACCGCATTGCACTGGTTGGGCCTAATGGTGTGTTTCTGCTCTGCACACTGTATGTAAATCTAGGCGAGTCTCCAAGTTGTCCACTTTAATGCATCTAAAACTGTTAAGTAGGTGGTTTACGCCCCTCAAACCTTTTGATCGCGGTCGTGTTCATTAATCACCTCACGCACGAGTGCTCGCGATGCTGTAAGTAATTCGTCCCGGGATTAATGTGAGAGCTCACCTGGTTTATTGTCATACTTATTTTCAAAAGAGCAGAAAATACTCCCCGTGTAGTAAACTGCTTGCATTTTAAAATCAATATTTAATCCCGAGGAGGAGAGAGGACGCCTCGCAACCAATTTTGGAATCGATTTCTGTTTCCGAGTCTATTACCCAAATGCGATCACTGTTTCACCTTCACACAGTGCAGTCCGTCTGGGTTCAAGACCGACCTATGGAACGTAGCAGTAAAAACATTCCCACTTATACACTTATACACAGCAAACCATCTAATTCGCATCAAATGATAATAACCCTCGCATTTTATCCAGCAACTTTCACGTCGGGAGGGCAACCATTGCATCCAATATCAACCCCTCCGCTGCCTCCCTCCGCTCAGCAGGCTCTGGCCCGCTTCACATCCTCCGCCCAACCCACCATCAACTGTCGGGTCTTAAGCCTCTCTCCCCACCCCCTTTGGAACTCCATCCGACAGTCCCTTTGCCTCGTTCCCTCCATCGCCTCCTTAAAGGCGTATCTCAAACCCTCCTCTTCGACCACGCCTTCGGTCACCATCCTACCCCCATCTTCCCTGACCCCCACCCCTCCTGATCCCAAAGCCCCCTCCTCCCCACTTGGGTCCGAATCCCTGAATGTCCTCCCAATGTGAAAGGCTCTGTGTCAATGTCATTGTGTATTTTTGTATTGCATTTACACTTTACAATTTACAATTGCATTTAGAGTCCTGTAGTTCAGTGGTGAGCACTCGCCTCACAAGTGAGAGACCAGGGTTCAATTCCCGGGCAGGACGAAATGTTGGGCAAGTTTCCTTATTCCACACGCCTGTTTACCCAGTAGTAAGAACCTGGTTGTTAATCGATTGGCGGATCACTTTTCCGGGGATAATAATCGCTTCAAAAAAATAATAATAATAAATCGATCACTTCAATCCACGACTGTATGGGGGACGCTGCTGTGTGCAATTGGCCGCCGCGTTTCGCCCACAAAATATACAGTCAATTCACTTGGCAGTGTATTGTGTGAAGCCCTTTGAGACTTCTCAAAGACTTGATGCAAATGCAAGGATTATTATTATTACATGGCCTTTCACATCGGGAGGATGTCCCAAGGTGCTGGACTATGAGGGGTTTACACTCGAGCTGCAGGTTGGGATCAGAGAGAGGTGGAGGGCAGCAGAGTGGTGAGAGAATAACCGAAAGCACGGTCAAAAAGGAAGATCATGAGATGGGCCTTGAACGTGTCTTCGGTCATCCCCCTAACCCCATCCCTCTTGCCCTCCACTCCATTCCAACTCCCAGCTCGGGTGCAAACTCTTTAATGTCCAGAGTCATGGGATGTCCTCTCAACGTGAAAGGTGCCGTATAAATGCAAATTTTTATTGATTCTTGTCCTCTTGTTAACGAGTCTGTAACGAGATAAAATAAATCATCTCCCACTTCCTTCACTGTATCAAAACCATTCTCACTTTTGAAAATCTCTATCAGATCATTTCCTCTCTCCCCTCCCCCTCACTCTCCCTCCCCCTCACTCCCACCCCATCCTCCTCCTCCTTTGATATCCGAGAGAAAAAATCTTCCTCCAGAATCAAAGTGGGTGGAATGTCACATTGATTCAATTATAATAATAATCCTTGCATTTGATGTAGCGCTTTTCACGTCGGGAGGACGTCCCAAAGCGCTTCACAGAATATACTGTAAAGTGAATTGACTGTATATTTGTGGGCGAACGCGGCAGCCAATTGCGCACAGCAATGTCCCACAAACAGTCGTAGATTGAAAATGACCAATTTATTATTGTTTTTGGCTTTGGAGGATTATTATTAGGCTCTGTGTGGAGTAAGGAAACTTGCCCGAGGTTTCGCCCTCTGCCTGGAATTGAACTCAGGTCTCTCACTTGCAAAGCGAGTGCTCTAACCACTGAGCTACAGGAATATATTATTATATATGAATCATATCATATATCATATATAATAATAATAATCCTTACATTTGATACAGTGCCTTATCACATCTTTGAGACGTCTCAAAGTGCTTCACGGGGGACATACTGTAAAGTAAATTAACTACATATTTTGTGGGCAAAACGCGGCAGCCAATTGTGCAAGAAGCGTCCCACAAACAGCTGTGGACTGAGTGATCAAATTATTATTATTATTTGTGAAGGGATTATTACCCCCAGAAAAGTGATCCACCAATTGACTAACAACCGGGTTCCTGCTCACTGCAGGTAAACAGAGACATGTGGAGTAAGGAAATTTGCCAAATATTTCGCCCTGCCCGGGAATCAAACCCAGGTCCTCTCGCTTGTGAGGCGAGGCCTCCAACCCCTGAGCTATAGGACTCCACAACAACAACTTGCATTTATATAGCGCCCTTCATGTAGGGGTAGCGTCCCGGAGCGCTTGACTACATAAGGTAAAAGTCCCGATGTGTGAAGGCTCGCAATCCTTTAGCATCAGAAGCGAGAGTGGAATAATCTCCAGAACTCTCTGCCACAATCCCTCCCTCCTGCCCCCTCTTTGCCCGTCTTCGGACTTCTTCGACACTCGGTGCCAACGGTCACCTCAACCTCATTGCCCGGGTCGGTGTCAAGCTCTGTCACTGTTAAGGGCTCTGAGACATCATATATATCCTATATATAGAAAGACACACATATAATATATATTATATATAATATTACATGTGTGTGTGTTCCCCAGGTGCTATATAAATACAAGGTATTGTTAGGTACTACTGACTGAGCAGGGCTGGCAGGTTGATGAAGGAGGCGTTGGAATGCAGGGCTGCGTTACTTATTGACTTCAGACTAATACTGAGGCATTTTACCACATCACTGGATCAGTAGCTCCATTACCTTAACCTTGGAGCAAAGTCTCTCCCTTATAGATGCAGAATTTCTGCTGGTGATAATTCCAGCTCATTCTTTTTCAAAACAGATCAATGTCTCTTTGGCACAGACGCGGAAATCCCACGTCACTTCAGTGTTTGAGAACGTGTAGAATTCCTTCAATTTTACGGTCTTAACCTCGTGCCGGTTTATTTGGAAGTGCACTCACCTCTGGATGAAGATTGAGCTCACGCAGTCCAGGCTGACACTGTAGTGCAGCGCTGGGGGAAAGCCACATTGTCGCAGGTGTCGTCCTTCGGAGGAGAAGTTAAACCAAGGTCCCAACTGTCTCGAAAAGAGAAGGGATTTATAATAATATACTAATCCTTGCATTTTTATCAATTTTATCTGGGGCAGGGAGATTGTCCGCCAGGACACCGGGGGAGTGACTCCCTTCTGTTTTGATTCACTCCATGGGTGAGATCTTTAACAACCACCTGACCAGGCACAGACAGGACCTTGGTTTATAATAATAACAATAATAATGATAATAATGAAAATAATAAAAGTAATGTGAACAGAATATAAATCTCCCGCAAAACATAGCTATTCTAAGCAGCGCAAACAGACTAAGAAAAATAACATCCATTTCTATGTAACATGGTAATGTTGTTAGTCTGGCTGACTCACAAAATATACAGTCACTACACTTATACATCCTTTATATCCTGTGAAGTGCTTTGAGATGTCTCGAAGACATGATAAGGCGCTGTATCGCATACAAGAATTATTATTATATTTCACTAAAAAACACTTAGAAATTACCTCTACAGAAGCAAATGAACTGTGGTAACATAATAAGAATAATCCTTGCATTTGATATAGCACCTTTTATGCCATCGAGACGTCTCAAACCATTTAACAGGATACACTGTAAAGTGAATTGACTGCGTATTTTGTGGGTGAAACACGGCAGTCAACTGCGCACAGCAGCGTCACACAGACAGGCGTGGAGTGAATGATCAATTTTTGTTTGTGGGATTGTCGGCCAGGAGAGAGAAACTTCCTTCTCCTTTCAAGGAGAGGTGCAGGATCTTTAACGTCCACCTGAACAGGCACAGACAGGGCCTCAGTTTAACATCTCATCTGAAGGACGGCACCTCTGACAATGCAACACCCACCAGCGCTGCATTGAAGCAGCAGATTAGACTGTGTGATTCCAAGTCCTGACGTGGGGTATGAACCCACAACAACAAAATTACATGTGTAAAGCACCTTTCATGTCAGGAGGATGTCCCAAGGCACTGGACAGTCAGTGTTTCGGACTTGAGCTGGGGGTCGGGGTGGGGGAGGTGCGGAGAGCAGGGGGGAAGGAAGGTGATCGAAAGCACAGTCGAAGAGGAGGTTCTTGAGATGGGTCTTGAAGGTGGCGAGGAGGGGGTGAGACTGAGGGACTGCGGGATGGAGTTTCAGAAGGTGGAGGCAGAGTGGCAGAAGGCCCGCCCACCATTAGTGGGGCGAGCGAGGCGGGGGACATGAAGCAAGCTGGACCCCGCTGAGCAGAGGGAGCGAGCAGGATGGTTGGGGGTTAGGATGTGGCAGAGATCGGGGGGAGCAAGACCATGGAGGGCTTTGAAGGTGAGGACCAGAATCTTGAACTGTATCCTCTGAGTGATGGGAAGCCAGCGGAGTCGGGTGATGTTGGGGATGATCGGAGGCAGAGAGGTAGAGTTGGGTGTCATCCGCATACATGTGGAAATTGACCCCATGCCTGCGGAGGATGCCACCAAAAGGGAGCATACAGATATTGAAGAGGAGGGGACCAAGGACAGAGCCCTGAGGAACACCGCACAAGGCGGGTAGGGATGGATAGGGGCCGGGGTGAGAGGGGTAGATGGGGAGGGGGTAGGAGACAAAAGGGCAGAGGCAGCTGAGCGGATCCCCTTGACTTTGGACTCGAGGAAGTCCAAAGTTGGCATTTGAGGAGAGGATGTCCTGTAGCTCAGTGGTTAGAGCACTCGCTTTGCAAGGGAGAGACCTGAGTTCAATTCCAGGCAGAGGGCCAAACCTTGGGCAAGTTTCCTTACTCCACACAGAGCCTAATAATAATCCCTCCAAAACCAAAAACAATAATAAATTGGTCATTTTCAATCTACGACTGTTTGTGGGGCATTACTGTGCGCAATTGGCTGCTGCGTTCGCCCACAAATATACAGTCAATTCACTTTACAGTGTGTTCTGTGAAGTGCTTTGGGCCGTCCTCCCGACGTGAAAAGCGCTGTATCAAATACAAGGATTATTAGGATGGACGAGGCGTGAGAGGGTGGGCGGAGGAGCCGGTTGGTGATGGAGAAGAGGAGCCTGGGGTTGTCCTTGACTTCCAAGATAGTCTTCGAGTAGAACAACGATTTATGACAATCCCACAGTCTTCTGACTCAGAGACGAGAGTGCTACACTGAGCCAGGCTGACACACGGAAGGTCACGTCCTTTCATCCAAAGGATGGCATCTCCGACAATGCAGCTTCGACAAGTGTCTCTAGTCTTAAAGTAGCTGCGGTGATTGTGCTTAGTTACTGATCCCAGGGATCACATTGAGGCCTATTAATAAGTTCAGTGGATGTAAATTCCGAGCTGGGAACTCTCAAGGTCAAAGCGTCTGATTTGTGACCTCCCAGGAATCTATCAGGAAATTACATGGGAAAATAGAATAATCAATATCTCTTTACCTTTAACCTCAAATGTCCAGAAAAGCAATAAATGACAGCAAATCTAATTTCCTTCCCCCTCCCCCTGTCCCACTGAGAGACACAATATTCTGCGTTGACAGAATATCTCAGGCTTCAGTCCATTCATACCATTATGGTGACATTGTGTGGGGATCATCAGAAAGATTGGAAAGGGTAAGAACCTCTCCTCTCCCTACCCCACCCACAACCTCTGCCATCCCCCACCCTCTCCCCCCTGATAATAATAATAATCCTGGCATTTGATATAGCGCCTTATCACGTCTTTGAGACGTCTCAAAGCGCTTCACTGGATACACTGTAAAGTGAATTGACTGGATAATTTGTAGGTGAAACACGGCAGCCAACTGAAGTGACCACATTTTTTTTTGAGGAATGATTATCCCTGGAAAAGCGATCAACCAATCAACCAACAGCCAGGTTCTTACTTACTACTAGGTGAACAGAGGCGTGTGGAGAAAGGAAACTTGCTCAAGGTCTCGCCCTGTCCGGGAATTAAACCAAGGTCTCTCGTTTGTGAGGCGAGTGCTCTAACCACTAGGACTCCACTAGGTGCTGTATCAAATGCAAAAATTATTATTATTATTATGACTGTAAAGAGAATTGCCCGTATATTTTGTGGGTGAAACTGTCCCACAAACAGTTTTTTTTGAGGGATTATTACCCGCGGTTAGTGATCCGCCAATTGACCAACAACCAGGTTCCTACTTCCTGCTGGTAAACAGAGGTCTGTGGAGAAAGGAAACTTGTCTAAGGTTTCATCCTGCCCGGGAATCAAACTCTAACCACTACGCTGTACAAATGTAATCTTGTATTTATTACACAGGACTCCACAACCCAGGAAACCCCAAACTAACTCAACAACCACAAATGCCATTTACACAGCACCTTTTATGTTGGGAGGACATCCCAAGGCGCTGGACAGTCGGGGGTTTAGCCCCGAGCTGGGGGTTGGGATTAGGAGAGGTGGAGGGCAGGGAGGGTGGGGGTAGGAGGGTGGCCGAAGGCTCGGTTTACGAGGAAGTTCTTAAGATGTGCCTTGAAGGAGGCGAGGAGGGAGTGGGGCGAAGGGAGTGTGGTCCCCATGTTCCCCACCATCGACCTGTGATTGATGCCCAGAGACCAATGTCACAGAGCTCCCTTTTGGTGGTAGTTATTCCTGGCCCCAGGAGATGAAGCTGGTTGGAAAGACTCAGTGACAGGACAGGTTACATTGATTTGTTTGGAAGGTGAAAGATTGATGGACTCACTTGTAGAGTTCTGTATCATAGATATTAGGACACTCAACTCGCAAGTGAGAGGACCCAGGTTTGATTCCCGGGCGGGGCAAATCTTAGACAAGTTTCCTCACTCCACACACCTGATTACCAGCAGTGAGTAGGAACCCGGTTGTTAGTTGATTGGTGGATTGCTTTCCTGGGGGTAATAATCCCTTCAAAATAAATAAGAATAATTTGCTCACTCAATCCTCGAGTGTTCGTGGGACGCTGCTGTGTGCTATTGGCTGCTGCGTTTCACCCACAAGATACACAGTCACTACACTTTACAATGTTTCCTGTGAAGCGCTTTGAGACATCTCAAACACGTGATAATACCAAGTGTAAGGATTATATAAAGACTGTCACAGACTGGTTGGGCCGAATGGCCTCTTCCTGTCTGTACAGTCTGTGTAACTTGATGCAGACTCCGCACAAAACACTGCCGGCTATTCAGTGCTGATCAACCTGAGAGTGTGGGAGAAGGGGGGATGGAGAGAGACACAGAGGAGCGAGAGGGAGGAAGGGAGGGAGAGAAGGCCGGGAGAAGGAGAGAGAGGGGGAAGGGAGGGAGAAAGAGAGGAGGGGAAGAAAGATGGAGAGAGATGGAAGGAGAGAGGCGAGAGAAAGAGATAATAATAATATTAATCCTTGCACTTGATACAGTGCCTTATCACATCTTCAAGACATCTCAAAGCGCTTCAGAGAATATACTGTAAAGTGAATTGACTGTATACTTGTGGGCGAAACGCGGCAGCCAATTGCGCACAGCAATGTCCCACAGACAGTCGTGGATTGAGTGACCAAATTATTATTATTATTTGGTAGGGATTATTAGCCCCGGAAAAGCGATCTGCCATTCAACTTTCCTGCTTACTTCTAGCTAAACAGGCGTGTGGAGTAAGGAGACGTGCCTGAGGTTTGGCCCTGCCTGCCCTCTGTGGGGAGGTTAGCCCTGGGAATGATGGAATCTCTTAGCCTCATTACAGGCTACTGACAAATTTGAATGAGAATAATATTGAACTGCCCATTTTCATCCGCGGGTGTTTGTGGATCGAGGGAGAGGGTTAATTTTTCTCTATTAAAATGGCAGCTCCTCGTTCTATAACATATGAGCTCCAGATAAATCATCCCTCACTCGTGCCTTTGTAATTCCCAGCTCTGCTCAGAGAAACCTCTGTTCTCATCCATTTTATTTTTCTAAGAAGACCATTAAAATTAGATTGATTCCCTGTCTCTCACTCTTTTCCTCTGTCACTTTCCCTCCCTCCCTCTCCTTCTCACTAATTTTTTTCTTTCGCTTTCTCTCTCTTTTTTTTAATCTCCTTTTTACTCTCACTTTGCCCCCTCTCTCTTTCTCTCCCTTTTCCTATCCTCCTTGGGGTGGGAGGTAAGTGGGGCCTTGTCACGCTGCTGAAACCCTGGTTCACGCCTTTGTCACCTCAAGGCTGGACTATGGGAACTCTCTCCTCGCCGGCCTTCCCGCCACCTCCCTCCACAAGCTGCAGGTCATTCAGAACTCTGCAGCTCGTGTACTGTCCCGCACCAGGCTTCGGGACCACATCACTCCCACCCTCGCTCGCCTCCACTGGCTCCCCATCCCCCAGAGGATTGATTTCAAGATCCTCATCCTCACCTACAAGGCCATTCACGGCCTTGCTCCCTCCTACCTCTCCAACCTACTATCCCCCTACCTACCTGCCCGTACCCTCCGTTCCTCTGGCTCCGGTCTGCTCCACGTCCCCCGCCCCAACCGCCCTACTATCGGTGGTCGGGCCTTCAGCCTCTCAGCCCCGAGGCTCTGGAACTCCATCCCCCAGTGCCTTCGCCTTGCTTCCTCCCTTTCCTCCTTCAAGGCCGGTCTCAAAACCTTTCTCTTTGACCGTGCCTTCAGCTCCCCTCTCAACTCTCTTCCTCCTCCTCGCTCCCTCCCTTCCCTCCCCTCACCCTGACCATTTCCCCCCTCCTCTCTCCCTCCCTTCCCTCCCCTCACCCTGACCATTTCCCTCCTGCTCGGGTCATGACCCAACTGTGCAGCGCCTTGGGACGTCCTCCTGACGTGAAAGGCGCTCTATAAATGGAATCTTGTTGTTGTTGTTGTTGTTGGGGTGGGAGGTAAGTGGGGCCTTGTCACAGAGTGGTTAGGTTATGGAATGATCTGTCGGGGCTATTCACTTACAAGAGGGAACTAGATACAAATTATATAAGAATAATCCTTACATTTTATATAGCGGCTTCTCACGTCTTCGAGACGGTTCAAGCCCTTCACAGAATATACTGTAAAGTGTAGTACTATATATTTTATGGGTGGAACGCGGCAGTGAATTGCACACAACAGTGTCCCAAGAACAGTCGTGGATTGAGTGACCAAATTACTATTATTAATAAGCGATCCTAAAGATGCCCTAATGATAATACAAATACCTAAAAAGGAGTGAATTATAGGGGTATGCAGGAAAGAGAAGATAAACAGTCATTTTGTCTGTGCAGGATTGCTTTTAAAAGAGCGGGCACAGACACAATGGGCCGAATGGCCTTCTTCTGCGCTGTAAATGTCTATGGTTCTATGGGAGTCTGTTACAGAGCCTGAGGAAACACTGGATTAGTGTGTAAGTTTGATAACGTGCCTTTTTTTTCTCTCTAACACCCAGATCTCCAGTGTTTCTGTTCAGCTGATTACACGTATTAGCACCAAATTTGGAGAGGGAGAGAAATACGGAAAAAGAGCGCGGGGGAGAAAGTTGTTTTTTTGCCCAGCCGGGTGTCTGACACACGCGGAAACCCGTCACCGTGACCGGCCGGGTGTCTGCCACACACGGAAACCCGTCACCGTGACCGGCCGGGTGTCTGCCACACACGGAAACCCGTCACCGTGACCGGTCGGGTGTCTGCCACACACGGAAACCCGTCACCGTGACCAGCCGGGTGTCTGCCACACACGGAAACCCGTCACCGTGACCGGCCGGGTGTCTGACACACACGGAAACCCGTCACCGTGACCGGCCGGGTGTCTGACACACACGGAAACCCGTCACCGTGACCGGCCGGGTGTCTGACACACACGGAAACCCGTCACCATTGCTTAAGAGTCTCCAAACCCAACTGAGAATTCCCTGTGTCCCCCCACATGGAAATCCCAGAGAGAGATTGTTGGAACGGAATGCGCTCTCTCTCTCTCCCTCTCTCCCTGGAGGGACAAATCCTGTTTACCTAATTCCAGAGAGTATTAGGCACAGGTTGGTGAGAGCCAAGGCTTGGGGGGGCCCAGAGTGTGTGTTGGGGTAACTGCTGGAGTCTAACCGGCTAAACCCACACAGCTTGGCCATTGCTATCACTGTCTGGCCAAGCTTTCCCGCTGCTTGTCCAGCGAGGCAAAGAACTCAGACAAGTGCTCTGAGACGCCGTCTGGCGTGGAGGGCCCTATATAAATCCATGTTATTGTTTTGTTGTTGTAGGACCACCCTCTCTGTTAGGGCTTTTGTTGCAGGGTTAACAGGAGCTGAGGGGGAGGATTCCCTGCCCCCAGTGACTGGTCGGCCCTTCCAGGTCCTGCACTGGAGGGTTAGCCTTGACTTTGTGAGTTCAAAGTCCTGACGTGGGGGCTCGAACCCACAATCTACTGACTCAGAGATTAGAGCACTACCACAGCTGCAGAGTTGTAAACATGTTCCTGAATCCACTAATAGATAGATGCGGAATTGATGATGTGATCATAATTTCACAGATATGCATCTTGTTTCCTCCCAGCCTCCTCTCTTCCCCCCCAGTCCCCCCACCCTCAATGACCTGCCCTCACCCACACTTCCTGGCAACCCTGTTACAATCATTAATTACCCTCTGGGTAAATAAATACTTCCCGGTGTCTCTTCTGAAACTTACCTTTGCAACTCTAAACCTGTGCTTAGAGCCACCTCTTTGACCGCAACTTCGGTCACCCTCCTACCCCCGCCCTCCACCCCTCCTGATCCCAACCCCCAGCTCAGGACCAAATCCCTGACTGTCCAGCACCTTGGGATGTCCTCCTAACCTGAAAGTTTCTGTGTAAGCTGTTGTTGTTGTTGTTGTTGTGAAGTCCCATTCTACAGTCTTGACACACCCGGAAGCATTTCCATTCTCAATTCCAATTAGATTCCTGTACAACCCTATGGGGTTCCCTCTGCAACGACTTTGCTCAAGACTGAAGAGCCCAAACTAGTCTAATCATTACTTGTAGCTCATTACACTGGAGATCAGCCCCGTTGCTCTCCTCGGCACTGCCTCTAGTGCCAGGGCATCCCTCCTCTCCCACCCCCCCTCCACCCCCTCCCCTCATCCCTCCTTTTTACATGACATTGACCAGACGTGTAGGAAGTATGTGGAATAGCAGGTTGTTAGTAGCACGAGAGCTTGTGTGCTCACTCACATCGGAACCACACAAACTGCCTCCTCCTCCGACCCCCAATCTTTAGCCTAAATAAACACTGTGTTATACTTCATTTTCTGCATCCCTGAGCGATCTACAGAGCATTTGTTATCCCCTTCAGAGCAAAGCAAAACATATTTTATGCTGTCAACCCGGCGAAGATAGAATCTATAATTGTCCGTCTCCCTCCTTCTCTCCTTTCCTCTCTCGCTCTCTCCTCCCCCTCCCACTATCTCTCTCTCTCTCTCTCTCTCTCTGTCTCTCCCCTTCCTTAACATATTTTGGTTGAAATATTTAACGATCCCTGGCTCATTAAAAACTTATCAATACTATTGAGGTTTAGGCGGGCAATCACTCATCCGAACGGTAATGCAATTATATCCACCATTGACATTTCAGTTGTGTGGCAATGCTCTGAGCATCTGATTGGATTTTTTGCTTGACTTTCACACATCAACGCTCGCCCATTGTGGCCCAAAGAGGAGAGATTCAGTCGTTATTCATCAGGTGTGTGTGTGTGAGTGATTGTGTGTGTGTGGACCACACTCAAAAGCGTGGACCACTCCATCCTCCTCCACCACCTCTCCTCTCACCTCAACAAACCATTCAGAAACTTCAAGGTTCTGTCCTTGAATGGTTCAGGTCTTATCTCTCACAGTGTCTCCAATTTGTCTCAGCCAACGGTTTCTCTTTCAGCCCCCGCACAGTCTTGTGTGTTGTTCCTCTAAACTCTGTCCTTAGTCTCCTCCTCTTCAACCTCTACAGGGTCAACTTCCACTGAGCTACAGGACTCCACAGGAGGGATTTAAATAACAATCCTTGCATGTGACACAACAACAACAACTTGTATTTATGGAGTGCACTTCACATGGGTAGCCTCGGAGTTCTCAACAGTGGTGTGGTTTGACGTCAAACAGGAAAGGGGACAGGTGACCATATGGTGAAAGAGTCCTGTACCTCAGTAGTTAGAGCACTCACCTCACAGACAAGAGGACCTGGGTTTGATTCCCGGGCAGTGAGAAACCTTACGCAAGATTCCTTGCACCACACGCCTCTGTTTACCAGCAGTAAATTGGAACTCGGTTGGTAGTCAATTGGTGGATCACTTTCTGGGGGTAATAATCCCTTCATAAACAATAATAATATTTAGTCACTCAATCCACAACTGTTTGTGGGACTCTACTGTGCGCAATTGGCTGCCGCATTTCGCCCACAAAATACACAAAACAATTTACAGTATATCCTGTGAAGCGCTTTGAGATGTTTCAAAGTCTATATCAAATGCAAGGATTATTATATTATAAAAAATGACATTTACACAGCTCCTTTCACGTCGGGAGGATGTCCCAAAGCGCTGGACAGTCAGGGATTTGGACCCAAGCTGGGGGTCGGGATCAGGAGGGCGAGGGGTGAAGGGTGACCGAAGGTGCGGTTGAAGAGGAAGGTGTTGAGATGTGCCTTATGATTCAGAGACAGACTAACACAGGTATGTGGTATACCTGTGTTATATGTGTGTTCAGTGGTTTACCACTCGCTGCCTCTCTTCCAAACCCTCAGCCACTGAGAACTCAATGTCCACAGTTCTGGATTGTTGAATGGAGGGAAAGAGGGAGGGGGATGGGGAGGGGAAAGGGCTCTATTTACTCACTCTTTGAAGTCAGGCTCTGTCGCCCCAATGTTCCCGCCTCAATGCTCACCACGCTCCATTGATGAAACCCAAGGCCAATTTACTGCACCAATCGTGATGGAGGCCTGTAGCGAAAGATAAAAGGATTAATGGATGATGTGTTACAGTTCGTTGCAAATTCTTCCATCCATTCTCCCACGAGGATTAACTCTGCAAATGCCAGTTTGTGTACAGTAAACTTGATAACTCGAACCTGATTTAGCTTAAGTTGGGAGTCCTGTAGCTCAGTGGTTAGACACTCGCCTCGCAAGCGAGAGAATCTGGGTTTGATTCCCGGGCAGGGAGAAACCTTAGGTAAGTTTCCTTACTCCACACGTCTCTGTTTACCAACAGGAACCCGGTTGTTAGTCAATTGGTGGATCACTTTCCAGGGGATCATAATTCGCCCACAAAATTTACACTTAATCCTCAGTATATTCTGTGAAGCTCTTTGAGAGGTCTCAACGAGGTATCAAAAGCAAGGATTATTATTATAAGTCATTAGGCTATCATATCAACCTGTCCGCTCCCTCCGTTCAGCAGGCTCCGGTCTATCCCACCCTCACCCCCTCCCTGAAGGCCTGTCTCAAAACCCTCCTCTTCAACCGCCCTTCAGTCACCCTCCTAACCCCAACCTCCACCCCTCCTGATCCCAATCCCCAGCTCGGTCCACATCCCTGACTGTCCAGTACCTTGGGACGTCCTCCCAATGTGAAAGGCTCCGTGTAAATGTCATTTTGTATTTCTATTTTGTATCAAAATCATTTATGTATTTATACATACATCAAACTTGCCGCTTCTGATAACAACAACAAAATTACATTTATAGAGTGCCTTTCACGTGGGGAGGACGTCCCAAAGTGCTGAACAGTCAGGTGTCGGGGCCTGAGCATGGGGGAGGGGTGGGGTAGGGGTGAGGGAAGGCAGAGAGGTGGGAGGGAGACCAAAGGCACCAATGAAGAGAAAGATCTTGAGACCGGCCTTGAAGGAGGCGAGGGAGGAAGCGAGGCGAAGGGACCGTGGGATGGAGTTCCAGAGTATGGGGGCAGAGAGGCTGAAAGCCCGGCCACCGATGGTAGGGCGGCTCGGGCAAGAGACATGGAGCAGCGGGAGGGCGCTGAACGGAGGGAGCGGGCAGGTTGGTAGGGAATCAGTAGGAGGGGGAGAGGTATGAGGGGGCAAAGCCATGGATGGCCTTCAAGGTGAGGACGAGGATCTTGAACTCGATCCTCTGGTGGGTGGGGAGCCAGTGGAGTCGGGCGAGGGTGGGAGTGATGGGGTCACGGAGCCTGGTGCATGAGGAGACACGAGCTGCAGAGTTTTGAATGATCTGCAACTTGTGAAGGGAAGAGTTGGGAAGGCCGATGAGGAGGGAGTTCCTGTAATCGAGCCTTGAGGTGATGAATGTGTGGTTGAGGGTTTGGGGGCCTGAGGGGTGAGGCAGTGGCTGAGTCTGGCACTGTTGCAGAGGTGGTGGTAGGCAGTGCTGATCATGGTGGGGATGTGGGGGAGAAAGGACAGTTCAGGGTCAAACAGGACCCCCAGGTTCCTGACCGGCTTAGTGAGGGTGAGTGGCAGCCGTGGAGGCTGATGCTGCCAACAGCTGAGGTGCGGAGGCGCTGGCGTGAGCCAATCAGGAGGGCTTCGGTTTTGCTGATGTTGAGTTGGAGAAAGTCGTCCCTCTTCCAGGACTTGATGTCGGACAGGCAGTCGGTCAGGACACCAGTAGTCCTGGAGTTCAGGGTGGAGGCAGAGAGATAGAGTTGGGTGTCATCACATACATGTGGAAATTTACCCCATGTCTGAGGATGACATCACCAAGGGGGAGCATGTAGAGGGTGAAGAGGAGGGGACCGAGGACAGAGCCCTGAGGAACACCACACGAGACAGTGTGGGGGCTGGAGGAGAAGCCGTTTGCAGAGATAAAGTGGAGGCGGTGTGAAAGGTAGGACCTGAACCAGTCAACGACAGAACCTTGAAGGTTGAGGTGGGAGGAAAGGCTGTGGAGGAGGATTAAGTGGTCCACTGTGTCAAAGGCGACAGAGAGGTCGAGGAGGACGAGGAGGCAGAGGGAGCCCTGATCACACATGGTCAGGATGTTGTTTGTGACCTTGACCAGAGCAGTTTCCGTGCTGTGGGCAGCACAGAAACCCGATTGGAGAGGTTCGTGGAGGCAGTGAGAGGAGAGGAAAGAGTGAAGCTGGGAGGCAACGGATCTCTGAAGGACCTTGGATAGGAAGGGGAGGTTTGAGATGGGCCGGGAGCTGGATAGCTGTGATGGGTCAAGGGAAGGTTTTTTCAGGGTGGGGGTGATAGTGGCTGTTTTGAGGGGAGAAGGAACAGTGCCAGATGACAGGGAGAGGTTAATGGTGTCGCGAGTAGTGGGACAGGAGGTGAAGCTGGGATTTAAGGAGAGGGGTGGGGATGGGGTCGAGGGAGCAGGTGGTGGACTTCATGGAGGTTACCGTGTTGAAGACAGAGGAGGGGGTGACAGGGTCAAAGGTGTGGAAGGAGGGATGGGTAATAGTCGGATGGGTAACTGTGTGGGGTGGGGTTGGAAGTTGGGAGGGCAGTGGCAGCTGAGCGGATTCCCTCGATTTTGCACTCGAGGAAGTCCAGCATTTTCTCACAGTGAGAGTCAGAGGAAAGTATCTGCGAGGCGTGTCGGGGAGGGCGGAGGAGCCGGTTAGTGATCACCAGGTCGAGCGGGTGACCGTGGGTGTGGGTGTGGGTAGCAGAGTGGATGTGGAGGGAAAGGTTGAGAGAGGAGAGAGAAGTCTGAGGAGGTGGAGCAGGAGGGGGTGAAGTGGAGGCAGAGGGAAGTAAAGAGAGTGGAGATGTCAGAGAGGAAGGTGGGAGAGGATTTTGGGGGGCAGTAGAGTAAGAGAATTTTCAGAGAGAGGTGGGAGGGATGGCAGAGGGTAAGGTGTTCGAAGGAGGGGAACGAGCCGGTGGAGTAGGGGGCAGCCAAGGTACCAGCCTTCAGATGAGGCTTTAAATCGAAGTCCCGTCTGTGCCTGTTTTGGTTGGACAGTAAAGATCCCGCGGTGCGAGGAGTCCTGTAGCTCAGTAGTTAGAGCACTCGCCTCACAAGCGAGTGGACCTGGGTTTGATTCCCGGGCAGGGGGGAACGTTGGGCAAGTGTCCTTACTCCACAGGCCTCTGTTTACCAGCAGTGAGTAGGAACCCGGTTGTTAGTCGATTGGCTGATCATTTCCAAGGATTAATAATCCTTCCAAAATAAAATTTGGTCACTCAATCCCTGACTGTTTATGGGACACTGCTGTGTGCAATTGGCTGTCACCTTTCGCCCAAACACTGTCCACTTTACAATGTATTCCGTGAAGCGCTTTGAGATGTCTCAATGACGTGATAAGGTGATAATAATAATAATCTTTGCATTTGATATAACGCTTTTCACGTCGGGAGGACGTCCCAAAGCGCTTCACAGAACACACTGTAAAGTGAATTGACTGTATATTTGTGGGCGAACGCGGCAGCCAATTGCGCACAGCAATGTCCCACAAACAGTCGTAGACTGAAAATGACCAATTTATTATTGTTTTGTTTTGGAGGGACTATTATTAGGCTCTGTGTGGAGTAAGGAAACTTGCCCAAGGTTTCCCGCTGCCGGGGATTGAACTCAGGTCTCTCACTTGCAAAGCGAGTGCTCTACCCACTGAGCTACAGGACTCCATTGCATTTGATGTTTCAAATGCAAATATTATTATTATATAATCCTCCCTCCCTCCTATCACCCCCCTCCCAAATGTGTAGAAGGGGAATATGTTTCTCAGTGAAACTCAATGATAATGATTGACCTTTAGATTCTGCAGAATAGCCCGACTATCCTGTCAGCTCATGTCTCTGTGAATCCTAGAGCAGATTTCTCAATTAGGAACGCAGAATAGATACAAGGAGCATAGAGCTGTCAGACACGCTCAGCCTCACTGATACCCTCTAAGAATCTCTTAGGCTTTCTGTTTGTCTTAGGAGGATTGACCTCTCTCTACTTCTCCCTCTCATAACAATCCTCGCATTCGATCCTTTCACATCGAGACAATGTCCCACAGGATTCACTGCAAAGCGTAGAGGCAAGGCTGTGGGTGTCTAATAAAAATAATAATAATAATCCTTGCAATTTGATGCAGCGCCTTATCTTCGAGACGGCTCAAAGCGCTTCACAGGATACACTGTAAAGTGTAGTGACCGTATCTTTTGTTCCCCTCTCCCGCACCCCTCTGTTCCCCTCTCCCGCACCCCTCTGTCCCCCTCTCCTGCACCCCTCTGTCCCCCTCTCCCGCACCCCTCTGTTCCCCTCTCCCGCACCCCTCTGTTCCCCTCTCCCGCACCCCTCTGTTCCCCTCTCCCGCACTCCTCTGTTCCCCTCTCTCACAACCCTCTATTCCCTTTGCCTTCCAACATCCTGGCAGTCACTTGCCATGTCGTGTCCTAAACGAGATAAGAATATAAGATATTATCAGTATTTAGGGACACAGCAAGTTCTTCCAAACAACAACAACAAACTGCATTTAAATAGCACCTTTCACATTGGGAGGGTGTCCCAAGGTGATGGGCAGTTAAGGGTTTACACTTGAGCTGGGATCAAGAGGGTTGGAGAGTTAAGGTGGACAAACGTACGATCAAAGAAGATCTAGAGATGAGCCTTGAAGGAGGGAAGGGAGGGGACAAGGTGGAGGAGCACCGGGATGGAGTTTCAAAGGGTGGGGGCAGAGAGGCTGAAGGCCCGACCGCCGATGGTGGGGTGGGGTGGGCCGGGCGGGGGATGTGGAGCAGGACAGTACCTGCTGAGCAGAGGGAGCGGACAGGCTAGTTTAGTGTTAATAGGACACAGAGGTAAGGTCACATACACAGATACACAGTCACACACACACACTCCGACACAGTTACACATGCAGTCTCTCACACACACACACGCGCAGTCTCGCACGCAGTCACGACCGCAGTCAGGCACGCACACACACACGTACAGACGCACAATCACACACACAGTCACACACAGACAGTCACACACACACATCAACACAGTCAAACAGACAGACACACACACAGTCTCTCACATACGCACACACATGTTCCATTCAGTTACTGNAAAAATACAATTTCAAAGTCACAGACTACAACATAATTTACATTTATACAGGTCTTTTCACCCCAGGAGGACATCCATCTGTCAGTGGGTTGAAGCCCGGCTCAGTGGGTATCGCTCTCTCTTGCGCCTCTGAGTCAGAAGGTTGTGGGTTCAAGCCCCAACATCAGGACTTGGAATCATACAGTCTAAGGTGAGGCTCCAGGGCAGCGCTGGGGGGTGTTGTATTGTGGGAGGTGCCGTCCTTGGGATGAGACACTAAGCTGAGGTCCATCTGTACCTGATCAGGTTGATGTTAAAGATCCTATGGCTCTATTAGGAAAGAATGAAGTTTTAAACCAAGGTCCCATCTGCCCGTTGGTACTAACAGTGCTTCCGAGGCAGATGTCAACAGGGACCAGGGCTCCATTTGCAACTCACACTCTGTGCAGATGAGGTTGTTTCACACCATGTTGGAGGTAATGATAGGGCTCTGTTCTGACCAGCCCAGGCAATCAGCTCCTGCTGATCCTCATCAACTTCGATCTCATTCTCCAGGATCTCATTCAGTGCATGTTTTATTCAGTGCGCAATTTATCTTCCACTTGGTGTTTGCATTCATTGTCAGCCTGGCTCAGTTGCTCACACTCTCGCCTCTGAGTCAGAAAGTTGGGGGTTCATCTTCTTCCTCCACGTTAGGGACGTTGAACTCACATACTCCAGGCTGTCGCAGAGCTGGGAGGAGCACTGCATCGTCAAAGGTGTTGTCCCTCAGGTAAGATGTTAAGCCACTGTGCCCTGAAACTCTGGAACCGTCTGCCTCAATCCCTCCGCAAAGTGACTGTGTATTTTGTGGGTGAAACGTGGCAGCCAGTTTTCACACAGCAATGTCCCACNAAAAAAATGGAGCAAGCGACCAAGTGTATCTGGGGGATTGTGGGCCAGGACACTGGGAGAGACAGAGAAATTCCCTTCTCTTTCCCAATAGCGCCGCGGGATCTTTAACATCCACATGAACAGGTACAGACGGGACCTCGGTTTAATCGTCTGAAGGACGGCATCTCCCACAATACCACACCGAGCCACTAACAGAAGGGCACTGTAGAAATGCAAATTGTTGTTGTTGTGTGTTTGTACGGGGGAGGGGTTGGAGGTTAATGGGGAAGGAGGAAAATAGAAAACGTAAAGTTATTTTTCGTGAGAAAGAATGGGTTGATACAAATCTGTAATTGCAGAACTAACAGCTGATGATAATTACACCCCAGTGAATCAGTGGAGATGTTCAGTGTTATGTTGTCTCTGAGTTAATGGTTGTTACCAGACAAATGGTGAGGCAATGTTACTGTGCTTTATAACCAGGAGATCCGCCCTGATAATTGCCTTCATTCCTAGCCGTAGTGAGAACTAATCTGCGCTGTTAACCACTTCAAGGCTTTAGTTAGAGGATCATTTGTAGAGTTCTGTATCATAGATATTAGGACACTCAACTCGCAAGTGAGAGGACCCGGGTTTGATTCCCGGGCGGGGCAAACCTTAGACAAGTTTCCTCACTCCACACACCTGATTACCAGCAGTGAGTAGGAACCCGGTTGTTAGTTGATTGGTGGATTGCTTTCCTGGGGGTAATAATCTCTTCAAAATAAATAAGAATAATTTGCTCACTCAATCCTCGAGTGTTCGTGGGACGCTGCTGTGTGCAATTGGCTGCTGCGTTTCACCCACAAGATACACAGTCACTACACTTTACAGTGTTTCCTGTGAAGCGCTTTGAGACATCTCAAACACGTGATAATACCAAGTGTAAGGATTATATAAAGACTGTCACAGACTGGTTGGGCCGAATGGCCTCTTCCTGTCTGTACAGTCTGTGTAACTTGATGCAGACGCCGCACAAAACACTGCCGGCTATTCAGTGCTGATCAACCTGAGAGTGTGGGAGAAGGGGGGATGGAGAGAGACGCAGAGGAGCGAGAGGGAGGAAGGGAGGGAGAGAAGGCCGGGAGAAGGAGAGAGAGGGAAGCAGAGAGGAGAGAGCAAGAGATAATAATAATCCTTGCACTTGATACAACGCCTTATCACATCTTCAAGATGTCTCAAAGCACTTCACAGAATATACTTTAAAGTGAATTGACTATATTTTATGGGCGAAACACGGCAGCCAATTGCTCACAGCAGCGTCCCACAAACAGTCGTGGATTGAGCGAACAAATTATGATTATTTAAAAAAAATTTGAAGGGATTATTACCACTGGAAAAGCGATCTGCCAATAAATAATAACCAGGTTTCTATTTACTGTTACAGAGGCTTGTGGAGTAAGGAAGCTTGCCTAAGGTTTCACCCCACCCAGACACTCTCGCTTGCAAGGAGAATTTGAGATTACTGGTATGTTTGAGATTAGCAATTAGAGTGGGAGAGAGAGAGGGAGAATGGGGTGAGAGAGGTAGAATGAGGAGCGAGCCAGAGAGAAGAGGAGATAGAGAGAAGAGGGGGAGGGACAGGGAGATAACGAGAGAGAGTGAGAGGGGTAGGAAGAGAGGGATAGAGAAAAGGAGTTAGAGGGACAGGCGAAAGGGGAGAGGGAGCGGATAAGGGAAACCGAGACAAAGGAGAGAGCGAGATGGGGGAGAGGGAGGGACAGGAAGAATGGGAGAGAAAGTCAGAGAGAAGAGTAGAGAAAGCGATACAGAGAGGGGGGAGGGGGGAAGGAGGGAGAGAGTGAGAGACAGGGAGAAGAGGAGGAAGCGAGAGAGATGACGCCTGTGCTGTCGGTGATGTGTGTGTGATTAATAGTAGAACACGTTACACGTCAAAGTGGGTGAAATCTGGGACGTGTTAAATCTCCTTCAACAGACTCCAGGCAGGTGATTGCTCTACAATAATATCATCATCTGGGTGTTAATGAAACCTCTAAATACAACACTGGCAAATATATGGCAAAACTATCCATATAATAATAATAATCCTTGTATTCGATATAGCGCCTCGTCACATCTTCGAGACGTCTCAAAGTGCTTCATAGGATACACTGTAAAGTGTAGTGACTGTATTTTGTGGGAGAAATGCCAATTACACCCAGCGTTTATCTGTTTATATAATAATAATCCTTGATTATATAGCGTTTTCACGTCGGAGGACGTCCAAAGGTTACAAATATATGTAAAGTGAATGACTGTATATTTGTGGGAACGGAGCAATTGCGCACAGCAATGTCCACAAACAGTCGTAGATGAAAAGACAATTATTGTTTGGGTTTGGAGATTATATTAGGCTCTGTGGGTAAGAAACTTGCCAAGGTTTCGCCTGCTGGATGAACTCGGGTGTTCACTTGCAAGCGAGTGCCTAAACTGAGCACAGGATCCACTCTCTTATAGAGAGAGACTGAGAGAGAGGAAGGGGAGAAAAGAGAGAGAGGGGGGGGGGGAGAGTAAGGGGGGGGAGAGAGAGAGAGAGAGCGTCGGAGGAAGAAAGGGGGAAAGAGATGGTGAGTGAGGGAGGGGGGAAAGGGAAAGAGAGATGGAGGGAGTGGTTGAGTTGGAGAGAGAACGTCAAGAGATGCCGAAGTACGGCACCTCTGACATTGCAACACTCCCCACCTCCCAACCCCAGTGGTGCATTGGAGCATCAGCTTAGACTATATGGGGCTTGAACCCACTCAGTGCTACCACTGAGCTCGGCTGAAACACAACGCCTTTTATGGCTGAGCGATGGTCCCAAAGTGCTTGACACAAGGGGGGGGAGGGTGAGAGACAGGTTTGGGGAGGGGGAAAGTTGATTGTAAGCGCGGTCGAAGAGGTAGGTCATGAGACGGAGTAGAGGAGGTGTCTTTATTAGATTAGTTACAAACGATTTTCATACCTGGAAAAAAAAATGGTAATACTAGCGGAAATCTCATTTCACAATGTCTCCTCAATGTCTTGTTCCCTTTATCTCGTTCCCTTCCAGCCTGTTAAAGGATCTGGTGGGCGGAGGGGAAGGAATGGAACAGGATGGAGAGGAGGAGAGGGAGGGAGGGAGGAGCGAAACATGATGCAACAGCCAAAAATTCTATATTTTTTTATTTTATTAATAATAATAATCCTTGCCTTTGATACACTGCCTTATCACATCTTTGAGATGTCTCAAGGAATATACTGTAAAGTGAATTGACTGTGTACTTTGAGGGCAAAAGCAGTGTCCCACAAGCAGTCGTGGATTGAGTGACCCAATTATTATTATTTTTTTGAAGGGCTTATTTACTCCGGAAAAGTGATCCGCCAATCGACTAACAACCGGGTTCGTACTCACTGCTGGTAAACAGAAGTGTGTGGAGTAAGGAAATTGCCCAACATTTCGTCCTGCCCGGGAATCAAACCCAGGCCCTCTCGCTTGTGAGGTGAGTGTCTAACCACTGAGCTACAGGACTCCACGAGTGTTTTAATTGCAAGCAAAAGGCAGACGGGAGGAGAATGGTAGAGTGCGATAACATTGTTTATCCGCAGAAGAAAGCAATCTGTTGGAAGGACTCATGATACTTGTGAATTATTCAGCACCCAGTTTATCTCTCTGTGTGAAAACACAATTGTTCGGTGAAAAAAAACAACAAAAAGACTGAAATGTCATCTTTTGATACTTAAAAGGTAATAGGATCGAAATGTCAACAACAACAAAAATAACAAATTACATTTACACGGCACCTTTCATATCGGGAGGACGTCACAAGGCACTGGACAGTCAGGGATTTGGACCCAAGCTGGGGGTTGGGATCAGGAAGGGTGGGGAACAGGGAGAAACATAGACAGGAGGAGGCCATTCAGCCCCTCAAGTCTGTTCCCCCATTCGATCAGATCACGGCTGATGTGTAGCTCAACTCCAATTACCCGCCTTTGCCCCTTATCCCCTGATCCCCTGACCTGACAAACATCTCTCCCCCTCAGTCTGGACAATGTGAATGGATCCACACAGAATCCACAGCCTTTTGGGGGAGAGAGTTCCAGATCCCCACCGGCCTTTGGGTGAAAACCTGCCCCTGATTTCACTCCTAAATGGCGCGGCTCTAATTTTAAGATGATCCCCGTGTTCTGGATTCCCCACCAGAGGAAACAGTTTCTCTGTAGCTGCTCTATCCAATCCCTTTATTATGTTAAACACCTCAATCAGATCACCGTCAACCTTCTCAACTCGAGGGAAGACAGACCAAGTTGATGCAACTTGTCCTCGTAATTTAATGGTTTAAGCCCTGGTATCATTCTGGTCAATCTGAGCTGCACCCCCTCCAGAGACAATATATCCTTCCTGAGGTGCGGAGCCCAAAACTGAACACAGTCTCCAGATGGGGATCTGACTAAGGACCTATATAACTGAAGCATAATCTCCTCCTTTCTCTCCTGGTTTTCCCTCCCTCGCTTAAATAATACAGTGATATTTGCAATTCTCCAATCCAAGGGCACAATTCCTGAAAGCAGAGCTTTGGAAAATTATGACTAACGCATCTACAATTTCCTCCCCAACTTCTTTCAATGCCCTGGGGTGGAATCTATCAGGTCCTGGAGATGTGTTTATCTTTAGTCCCATTATTTTCTCTATTACTATTTTTTTTATTTGTATTAAATCCACTTTGTACTCTTTGGCTTATTTTTAGGTTCCCTTTTACCACTGGTATTTTGTTCTGTTCCTCTACTGTGAAATCAGAAGCAAACGGGAGAGTGGGGGTAGGAGAGTGACTGAAGGCGCGATCGAAGAGGAGGGTCTTGAGACTGGTCTTGAAGGGGGCGAGGCGAAGGGCTGTGCGATGGAATTTGAAAGGGCGGGGGGGGGGGCAGAGAGACTGAAGGCCAGACCGCCGATGGTGGGTGGGCCGGCAGGGGTTGCCGCTGAGTGGAGGGAGTGGACCGGTTAATAGGTGTTAATAGATCACAGAGGTAGAGATGGGTAATGAAATCCCAGCGTGCTGCATTTAATCGCTTTCTCTCAAAAGGAATTCAAATTGAGGGCTGGGACTTCATCTCGGTCAGGTGGGGGGGTCCAGTCTTTGGGCTGCTGAGGGCTGGAAGCCTTATTTAAGAAACGTCCGTGAGCCACATGAGGAATGTTTTTGTGTTTCCCTTCCAAAACATAACACAACATTTATGGATTATGGAGGGAGCAGGTGGGCCAGATGAAATGGAGGAGGGGTGGGGTGGATGAAATTGGCCGGCGGACTGCCAGTTGGACTACCCCGATCTAAATTATAGGATGTAAGGAACGATCAAGTGACTGGGACAGAGGGATGGCTGTGCTGGTCTGGATTTGTCTACAGGGTTGTTCACTGAGCACAGAGCCATAATCACTCAACAGCACCCACCCACCACTAATCTTTCTCGCTCTCCCCCTTGTCACCTCTGGCTCAGTCGTGTGTTTGAGCTTCATGTTGGATGGAGGGTGGGGGGGGGGTGGTCATGGAGCTGACTTTGTCACATTAATCTGATGCTCCAGTGAAGCGCTGGGGGAGTGTGGCTTTGTCAGAGGTGCCGTCCTTCAGATGAGAAGTTAAACTGAGGTCCCGTCTGTACCTCTTCAGGTGGATGTTGAAGATCCCGCGGGGCTGTTGAAAGAGAAGGGAGTTTCTCTCCTCAGAGCCTGTCCTGGCAGATGTTAACTGTTATATGTAGAGGAGGGAGTTTCTCCCAGTGACCTGGACAGCAACCCTCCAGATTAAATCAGTCACTCACCTCCTGGCTGTGAACATATAGGAATTTAGTGCAGTCCTGTAGCTCAGTGGTTAGAGCGCTCGCCTCGCAAGCGAGAGGACCTGGGTTTGATTCCCGGGCAGGGAGAAATGTTGGGCAAGATTCCTTACTCCATTCACCTCTGTCTACCTTGCAATAAATAGAAACTCACCTGTTAGTCGATTGGCGGATCACTTTTCTGGGGGTAATAATCCCTTAAAAATAAATAATAATTTGGTCACTCTAACCATGACTGTTTGTGGGACGCTGCTGTGTGTAATTGGCTGCTGCGTTTCGCCCACAAAATACACAGTCACTACACTTTAAAGTATATCCTTTGAAGTGCTTTGAGACATCTAGAAAACGGGATAAGGCCCTTTATCAAATGCAAAGATTATTATTACTTATATTGTCGTATGGACTCAGCAGGCAGGCAAGTCAGTGTTTCATTTTATTATATCAAGCAGAGTTTGCTAAATCTCCTTTCTCAACGCGGGTGCATAATGGGCCAAGATTTTTGAAAACGTATATATAAGCGCCAAAGAAATGGCTCATCTCCAAGTTATTTCCCGAGGAGAGAAGGTTTATTTATGGCATTAATCACAGTTGGGGGCTGTAGGATAATTACATTAATTTACCTCATCTCCAATTCCACCTCATTACTCTGAGATTTATGACTCCCTTTTCAGCTAATTACACTAGCAGTGGGTAAAGCCTTTGCAAATATGTAACTCCGGGGCTAAATGTATTGGAGAATCCACCAACTGTACCTTTATCTCATTAATGTTCTTTTCTGTTTAGATGCAAAGGCAAGCGAGAGAACCTGGGTTTGATTCCCGGGCAGGGCAGGGCAGAACCTTGGGCAAGTTTCCTTACTCCGCACACATGCCTCTGTTTATCAGCAATAAGTAGGAAACCAGTTGTTAGTTAATTGGTGGATCGGTTTTCCGGGGGTAATAATCCCTTCAATTTTTTTTAGTCACTCAATCCATGACTGTATGTGGGACACTCCTGTGCGCCCACAAAATACACAGTTGATTCACTTTACAGTATATGCTGTGAAGCGCTTTGAGACGTCTTGAAGACGTGATATCAAATGCAAGGCTTAGAATATTATAATAATTTGTGCACTTCATACAGGATTTTACTGTGAAGAACAGCGACTGTGCATTTTGTAGGTGAACATGGCAGGCGATTTGCACACAGTAATGTCTACACAAAAACACCAGTGCAGTGCTGGGGGGTGGCATTGTCGAAGGTGCGGTCCTTCAGATGAAACATTAATTCAAAGTCCCGTTTGCGTGTTCAGGTGCATGTTAAAGATCCCGCGACGCTTTTCGATAAGAGAAGGGAGTTTCTCTCTCTCTCTCTCCGGGTGTCCTGGCTAATAACCCCCAATTAAAAAAAAAGTCACTCATTTCATAGTTGTTTATGGGATGTTGCTGTTGATCAAATTTGCTCCCGCGTTCACCTACGAAACACACAGTCACCACACTTCATAATAAAATCCCGTGAAGCAATTGGAGACGTTCCCTTTGACGCAAGGGGATCTGTATTAAATGTAAGGATTGCTATTATTGTGAAAACATATTTGGGATCTTAATGACACGTCTAATAGCGTTGCGAAGGGAATCTGTAAGCTCCAAACCGACGGGGACCTCAGTTTGACATCTGACAGCACTGAGAAAAATATGAACAGGAGGAGGCCATTCAGCCTCTAGTTTTCCCATTCTATAAGATAATGGCTGATCTGTATCTCAACCCCAATTACCCGCCTTTGCCCCATATCCCCTGATCCCCTGATCTGACAAACATCTCTCCCCCTCAGTCAGGACAATGTGAATGGATCCACACAGAATCCACAGCCTTTTGGGGGAGAGAGTTCCAGATCCCCACCGGCCTTTGGGTGAAAACCTGCCCCTGATTTCACTCCTAAATGGCGCGGCTCTAATTTTAAGTTGATCCCCGTGTTCTGGATTCCCCACCAGAGGAAACAGTTTCTCTGTAGCTGCTCTATCCAATCCCTTTATTATGTTAAACACCTCAATCAGATCACCGTCAACCTTCTCAACTCGAGGGAAGACAGACCAAGTTGATGCAACTTGTCCTCGTAATTTAACCCTTTAAGCCCTGGTATCATTCTGGTCAATCTGAGCTGCATCCCCTCCAGAGCCAATATATCCTTCCTGAGGTGCGGAGCCCAAAACTGAACACAGTCTCCAGATGGGATCTGACCACGGTCCTATATAGTTGAAGCATCATTTCCTCTCCCTTCTGGTTTCTCCCTCTCTCCTTAAATAATGGAGCGACATTTGCCCTCAACCCTCTAAACTCAAGAGAATACAGGCCAAGTTGATGCACCTCTGGAAATGGAGCTCTCCCCCCACCTCGAGGTAATTCACACAGCTTCCCTGCCTCGCAAATTAATGGTGCGACAGTCTAATGAGCGCTAAAATCTGGAGCCAGTGCAAGGCGTTGAGGTAATTAACGTTAATGGTCCAATTAAGGGTCGTTGTGCGTGCTTGGCGAGGCGCCCTGTGATGGATGGTGATCAGCCGGAGGCTGGGATGTCTGTCGCCGTGGCAACCAGGAGGCATCTCAAGGACACGGGACTATGATTGACGGCCTGTCAGTCAGTCTGTCGCTCGGGCAACAGGTTTTGGATTGTGGGGAGGGAACCGGGAGCCTGGCTCAACAACAACAACAACAACAACAATAATAATGATAATAATAATCATAATGACAATAACAATAATGATGATGATAATGATCATTGCATTTGACGTCTCAAAGCGCTTCACAGGTTTTTCCTGTAAAGTGGAGTGACTGTATTTTGTGGACAAACACGGCAGATCATTTTGCATCATATAACGTTGCCCCCGCAATTCTATTGGGGGTTGGGGGAGGGGAATTGTTGTCCAGGACAGGGAGAGAGAAAGAGAAACTCCCTTCTCTTCCCCAATAGCCCCGCGGGATCTTTAACATCCACCTGAACAGGTACAGATGGGATCTCGGTTTAATGTCTCATCCCAAGGACGGCCCTCCCACAGTACAACACCCCCAGCGCTGCCCTGGACCCTCAGCTTGTAATGGGATGGCTCAAAGTCTCTCTGGGGGGATATAACCCACAAACTTCTGGCTCAGAGGCGAGAGCTCTACCCACTGAGCAAGGCTGATCTGATGCTCTATCTTGTTGCAAAGGGTCTCACAGCGAAGTACAGCTCATCGATGGACGAGCTTTCAACCATTCTGACCCCGCTCTCTGGAACGCCATCATACAGTCCCTCCACCTCGCTCCCACCCTCATAGAAACATAAAAACATAGGAACAGGAGGAGGCCAATCAGTCCCTTGAGCCTGTTCTGCCATTCTGTAAGATCATGGCTGATCTGTACCTCAACTCCAATTACCCTCACCTCATTCAAAGTCCATCTCAAGGCCTTCCTCTTTGACTGTATTTCTCGCTCATCTTTCCCCTTCGGACGAGACATTAAAGTCAGGTCTGACTTTCAGCTGAGACACTAATAATAATAATTCTGGTATTTGACATAGCGCCTTATCGCATCGTCGAGAGGTCTCCAAGCCCTTCGCAGAATATACTGTAAAGTGTAGTGACTGTATTTTGTGGGCGAAACGCGGCAGCCAATTGCGCACAGCAGCGTCCCACAAACAGCCGTGGGTTGAATGACCACATTATTTTTACTATTATTTGAAGGGATTATTACCCCCAGAAAAGCGAACCGCCAATCAACTAATAACCACCGGGTTCCTACTCGCTGCTGCTAAACAGAGGCGTGTGGGAGTAAGGAAACTCGGCTAAGGTCTCGTTCTGACCGGGAATCAAACCAGGGTCCTTTGGCTTGTGAGGAGAGCGCTCTAACCACTGAGCTGCAGGAATCAAGCCTCTGCCTTTGCTCCTTTGTTGGTGACTTTAAATCTGATTCCTTTGAATATCAGCCACACTCATTCATTCCACTCTTGGCTCTGAGTTGGAAGGTTGTGGGTTCAATCCATGTTAGGACTTTGAATTCCCATAGTCTAGGCCTACGCTATGATTGCTGGGATTGTTCACCTTGGAGCAGAGAAGGTTGAGGGGCGATTTAATAAAGGTGGTCACAATGATGAGGGGTTTGATATAGTAGATGGGGAGAGACTGTTCCCACTGGCCGGTGGGTCAGTAACCAGAGGACACAGATTCAAGATAATTGGTAAAAGAATTAGAAGGGAGACGAGGAGAGTTATTGGGGTCTGGAGCATGGCCTGACAGGGTCGGTGGAAACAGATTCAATAACAACTTTCAAAAGACAGGGACTGGAAGAGGAATAAATTGCAAGGATATAGGGAGAGCGCGGGGGAATGGGACTGATTTGGAAGCTCTTCCAAAGAGCCGGCAGAGACACAATGGGCCGAATGGCCTCCTTCTGTGCTGTTATATTCTATAATTCTATGATACTATTCTATAAGCTCCAGTACAGTGCTGGGGGATGCATTGCTCCAGTAGATGAGACGTTAAATCAAGGTATTACCAACCTTTGGGTATAATCTTTTGTTGTTTATATCACCATAAAAAAACACTTTGGAATTTTAAAAACTTCCACCAGGTCTTCTGGAATGAGAAAAGGGAATGAGAAAATAATAATAATGTTAATAATAATCTTTACGTTCTGTACAGAGCCGTATTACGTCATTAAGTCTAAAATCTCTTTACAGGGTTTACTGTAAAGTGTAGTGACTGTGCATTTTGTAGGCGAAGGTGGCAGCCAATTTGCGCACAGCACAGAAGTGAATGATTGCTTTTATCTGGGAGTTTATTGGCCAGGACAACAACAACACCAACAACAGCGTTAATTCAGCACCTTTCATGCAGGGTTGTGTCTTGGAGCGATTAGGATAACAAACAACAGCAACAACAAAATTGTACTTATATTGCGCCTTTTCATGCTGAGAGGACATCCCAAGGCGCTGGACAATGAGGGGTTTGCACCCAAGCTGTGGGTTGGGATCAGAGAGAGGTGGAGGACAAGGCGGGTGAGGGTGGGGAAGGGAAGGTGACCAAAGGCATTGTGTTACAGTATCAGCCTAGACTGCGTGAGCTCAAAGTCCCCAATGTGGGGCTCAAACCCACAAGCATCTGGCTGGGAGATAAGACTGCCACCCACTGGGCCAGGCTAACACCTGGCATTGGGAACAGCAGTGTAGGCAACTTCCAACGTGGACAATCCCTGGGCAACTAGTACCTACAAGTCTGCTCCTGAGATTCACCCTTCACCATCCGCACAGCTGATCCCCTTCCAATATTTATACGCTTCATTCCCTTTTCCTTTCCGGGATTCAACGTGTTTCTCAGTATCTCAGTCTGGCTCAGTTGGTAGCACCCTGGGGCCTGAGTCAGGAGGTTATAAATAATAATAATAATAATAATCCTTGCATTTGATACGGTGCTTTATCATGTCTTCGAGACGTCTCAAATAATTCACTATAAAGTGAATTGACTGTGTTTTGTGGGTGAAACACAGCAGCCAATTACGCACAGCAGCGTCCCACACACAGTCGGGGGTTGAGTCACTAAATTTTTTTGAGAGGGTTTATTATCCTCGGAAACGGATCCGCCAATTGATTAACAACCGGTTTCCTACTTGTTGTTGTTGCTGACGACCTTCCTTTTCGACCGTGTCTACAGTCACCTCCCCCTCCCCCGGCTTGGTGTTGTGCTCCAGCACTGTCAAGCGCTCTGGGACGCTGCCCTGTGTGTGAGGCGCTGTGTAGTTGTTGTTGTTGTGGGCTGGGATGGATCTGTCTCATTCGAGCTGTGAGTTTTAGTGAGGTAGCCTGGACTTTTAATAGCCTTGCACGTGGGCAAACAGTAACTTAATAACTTAAGGGAGTTGGGATCTTATTAAGCTCATCATTCAGTGGACGTTTTAATGCACAAACATGCCACAGGAACAGAATAAATAGCTTTATTTCGCATTAGCTTCTGACAGGGTGAAAGATTGCCTGAAATATAATTAAACGGCATGAATTTGTGAACTTACGTCAATTTTGGAGATTTTTTTTTACACCAACGAAATACTTGTGATATTTCAAAAAATATCCTGAGATGGCGAGGCTGGGAATGTAATATAATATATAATAGAATGTAATGTAATATAATAATAACTTTTGCATTTGATACAGAGATCTCAAAGCGCTTCACAGGATACCCTCTAAAGTGATATATATTTATATATGTGTGTGTGACTGTATATTTTGTGTGCGAAACATAATAATAATAATAATAATAATAATCCTTGCATTTGATATAGCGCTTTTCACGTCGGGAGGACGTCCCAAAGCGCTTCACAGAACACAATGTAAAGTGAATTGACTGTATATTTGGGGCGAACGCGGCAGCCAATTGCGCACAGCAATGTCCCACAAACAGTCGTAGGTTGAAAATGACCAATTTATTATTGTTTTGTTTTGGAGGGATTATTATTAGGCTCTGTGTGGAGTGAGGAAACTTGCCCGAGGTTTGGCCCTCTGCCTGGAATTGAACTCAGGTCTCTCACTTGCAAAGCGAGTGCTCTAACCACTGAGCTACAGGACTCCAACATGGCAGGCAATTGCGCACGGGAGCGTCCCACAAACAGTTGTGGATTGAGTGACCACATTTTGTTTGGGGGATTGTCAGCAGGAGACCAGGAAAGAGTAACTCCCTTCTCCTTTTTAGTAACATCGCAGAATCTTTAGCGACCACCCGACCAGGCACAGATGGGACTTTGGTTTAACGTCTCATCCCAAGGACAGCACCTTTGACAAAGCCACACTCCCCCAGCGCTTCACTGGAGTGTCAGATTAGACGATACGAGTTCAAAGCTTCAAACCGGAGCTTGAACTTCCAAATAACGATACAATGCATTTGATACCATGCGGCGAGATGTCTCAAAGCGCTTTGCAGGATTTTACAGAGGAGTGTAGTGACTGTGTGTTTTGTAGGCGAACGCAGCGACCAATTTGCGCACAGCGATTTGTGGTGTCCTGTAGCTCAGTGGTTAGAGCACTCGCTTTGCAAGTGAGAGACCTGAGTTCAATTCCAGGCAGAGGGCGAAACCTTGGGCAAGTTTCCTTACTCCACACAGAGCCTAATAATAATCCCTCCAAAACCAAAAACAATAATAAATTGGTCATTTTCAATCTACGACTGTTTGTGGGACATTGCTGTGCACAATTGGCTGCCGCGTTCGCCCACAAATATACAGTCAATTCACTTTACAGTGTGTTCTGTGAAGCGCTTTGGGACGTCCTCCCGACGTGAAAAGCGCTATATCAAATGCAAGGATTATTATTATTATTATTATTATTATTATCCGCAAACAGCCATGAAGTGAACGTCCAATTTTTATTGTTCAGGACATCGAGAAAAAATCCCCTTGTTTTTGTTGGAAAAAAGAAGGGAGCTTCTCTCTCTCTCTCTCTCTCTCTCTCTCTCTCCCGGTGTCCTGGCCGACAATTTCTCACATAAAATCCTCGCTGCCTTCATGGCTGTTTGTGGGGTCATTGCTGTGCGCAAATGTGACTGCAGCAGTTGTTCCAATGCACACTCTGGGCTCCCCCCAAAGCCTTGGCTCTCGCCAACCTGCGCCTAATATTCCCTGGAATTAGGTAAGCAGGATATGTCCCTCCAGGGAGAGAGAGAGAGAGAGAGAGAGCGCATTCCATTCCCATAATCTATTCTGAAATTTCCATGTGTAGATGCATGGAATTCTCAGTTTGGTTTGGAGACTGTTAAGCAACGGTGATGGGTTTCCGGGTGTGTCAGACACTCGGCTGACCCCAAAAAATCACCTTCCTTACTCTCCTACAACATACACAGTCACTACTCTACACAGTAAAATCCTGTGAAGCACTTTGAGATGTCTCGATGAGGTGATAAGGTGCTGTATCACATGTAATGATCATTATTCTTATTCTTATCTTCTCTGTTGGTTTTCACTGAAATTGTTTGCAGAACAACATGTTACAGCAACGAGCAGCCGTGGTGGATAATGACGGCAATCAGTCTGTGAAAGCTTTAATCTAATGGGAACTCTGGGGAGTTGGGAAACACGGAGCGATATCACAAGGGGAGGGAGGACTCTATCCCTGACAAATCTCAAGCAGTGCCCATGAACTACGATAAAATGCTGCGTGAGAAATATTCTGCCAAACCAAGCTCCGATTTTCCTGGCCCTTTAGCTGCTGGCAATGCATTACTATTATTACTAGTTTTTACTATTATTATTCCTATTATTATAAGCCGGGGAAATAACATGGATCTCACACACAGACCTGTTGGAATATTTTACTTCATGATTATAATAATACTCTTCGCATTTGATACAGCACTTCATCAAATCTTCGAGCCGTCTCAAAGCCCTTCACAGGACACTGTAAAGTGAATTGTCTGTGTATTTTGTGGGCGAAACACGGCAGCCAATTGCACACAGCAGCGTCCCACAAACAGTCATGGAGTGAGTGACCACATTATTTGGGGGATTGTTGGCAGGACACCGGCAGAGAGAAACTCCCTTCTCTTTCCCAGTAGCCCCGCGGGATCTTTAACATCCACCTGAACGGGTACAGACGAGATCTTGGTTTAAACTCACATCCGAAGAACATAATGTCGTTTGTAAATATGCTTTAAAATTTAATTAAACTCTAACCTGAGCAGCAAATCAATAATCACCACCAAGATCTCTATGACAATAATTTTCAGGGTACTTATTATTATACACACTGATCCCTATGGACATCTGTGGTTAGAGCACTCCCCTCGCCAGCGAGAGGACCCGGGTTTGATTCCCGGGCAGGACGAAACGTTGGGAAAGCTTCCTTACTCCACACACCTCTGTTTACAGCAGTGAGTAGGAACCTGGTTGTTAGTCGATTGGCGGATCACTTTCCAGGGATAATATTCCCTTCAAAAAATAACTAAATAAATAATAATTTTATTTATGAATCATGGATTGAGGGATTATAACCCCCGGAAAAGTGATCCGTCAATCGACTAACAACTCAGTTCCTACTCACTGCTGGTAAACAAGAACAACAACAATGAAATTCCATGTGTAAAGCGCCTTTATAATAATAATAATAATAATAATCCTTGCATTTGATATAGCGCTTTTCACATCTGGAGGACGTCCCAAGGCACTGGACAGACAGAGTTTTGGTCCCGAGGTGGGGTTGGGGTCGGGGAGGGTGGGGGGGAAACAGGGTGATTGAAAGCACAGGCGAAGAGGAGTGTCTTGAAGGAGTCGAGTGAGGGGCTAACACAAGGCATAAGGAAACTTGCCCAACGTTTCTCCCTGGCCGGGAATCACACCCGGGTCCTCTCGCTTGCGAGGCGAGTGTCTAACCCCTGAGCTACAGGACTCCATAGGGATGGCAAGGGATGAGAGTGGGGGGAGGAGTTGCCACAGCTATCAACACGTGACCAAACTCACTCCGAACGGCTATTTTCTTACCGTCTCGAGGATTTTTGTCAATTTACATTTAAATAAGAAGGGATTTGCCGGTCGCCCTGCAACACACACACCAATTTCATCTTGTGAGATTGTCCATTCCTGCTGATAATGTGCTTTTTTTGCACCAGCTTTCTCTGTGAAAGGCATGATAAAAATAATCATAAAAATAATAATGGTCACGGTGACGGGTTTCCGTGTGTGTCAGACCCCCGGCTGATCACGGTGACGGGTTTCCGTGTGTGTCAGACCCCCGGCCGGTCACGGTGACGGGTTTCCGTGTGTGTCAGACCCCCGGCTGATCACGGTGACGGGTTTCCGTGTGTGTCAGACACCCGGCCGGTCACGGTGACGGGTTTCCGTGTGTGGCAGACACCCGGCCGGTTACGGTGACGGGTTTCCTCGTGTATCAGACACCCGGCCGGTCACGGTGACGGGTTTCCTCGTGTATCAGACACCCGGCTGGTCACCAATGGTGGATCGAACAGGACCATCAGCTGTGGTAGTCCAGCATGAAAGCTTAACACAGTAAATTGCAGTTTAGTTGCTGTGAGTTAAACAGCCTGAGCCTCAGAGGTTAGAGAGAATCTGTGTCTGTATGTGTGTGAGGTGCCCTGGAGGCAGCCTGGAGGCATTTCTGATAGTCCTCTACAAAGTGTATGGTTTAATCTTGTTAAATCGATTTATTCGGCTGCTCGCACCACCTCACAGAGACACCAAGAACCCTCGCATCTTAATAATAATAATAATATTCCTGACCAGTCACTGGGGGCAGGGAATCCTCCCCCTCAGCTCCTGGTAACCCCACAGCCAAAGCCCTAACGGGGAGGGGGGTCCTCGCTGGACAAGCAGCGGGAAAGCTTGGCCAGACAGTGATAGCAATGGCCAAGCTGTGTGGGTTTAGCCGGTTAGACTCCAGCAGTTACCCCAAAACACACTCTGGGCCCCCCCCAAGCCTTGGCTCTCGCCAACCTGCGCCTAATACTCTCCGGAAGTAGGTAAACAGAAACTTACTCGTGGGATCTTTAACATCCACCTGAACAGGTACAGACGGGACCTTGTTTTAATGTTTAACTTTAGGGTTTTGTCTGCAGGGTTAACAGGATCTGAGTGGGATGACTCCTTCCCCCAGTGACTGGTCTGTCCTTCCGGGTCCTGCCAATGAGCAACAACAACAACTTGCATTTATATAGTGGCCTTCACGCTGGACGGGGTCTCGGGGCGTTTAACAGTGGCTGAGCCGACGCTGAGCCAGGGGGAAGGGGAGGTGACCATCAAAGAGGAAGGTCTTCAAGAGTGACCCTTGAATTGGGGAGAGAGGGGCAAGGCGGAGGGATTGAGGGAGAGAGTTCCATAGCTTTGGGGCGTAGTGGCTGAAAGTGCGGCCACCGATGGTTCTGGGGGACAAGGAGGCCGGAGCCAGTCGAGCGGAGGCAGAGGGTAGTGGTGTAGGGAGAGAGTAGGATGGAGAGAGGGAGGGTTGGGGGGAGGCAGAGTGTGAAGGGATTTAAACAAGAGTTAGGATCTTGAAATCGATCCGTTCTGAGAGAGGAAGCCACTGGAGTTTGACAGTCGGGGAGCGGCAGCAGGACAGCGCGGGGAGGAGCCTGGGCCTACTGACCCAGGTACTTAAACTCGACGCCGGAGCGAGTTCAGCCCCGGGGGGGGGAGGGGACGGAGCGGGGGAACTGCGACGTCATAGATTAGTTTTCAGGTGAGTGCGCGCCGCGCACAAAAAAAAAAAAAAAAAAAAACCTCCGCGCCCCCCCCCCCCCCCAGGGCTCACATCAGAGCCCACTATGGTCCTGTTGGGTTCGATGCCCCAATCTACGGGATAATGCCATCCACCTGACCGCTCGCTCCCGGTCCCCGCGTGCGCACTATGGCTGCCGCTTTGACCCGAGCCCCCTCACCCCCTCCCTCCCCCCCCTCCTCTCTCCCCCCAAACCCTCCCCCCTCTCCATCTCTCCCGCTCTCTCCTCCTCTCTCTCCGTCCCTCTCGTCTTCTATCCCCACTTGACCCTCCCACAACCTCCCTCTGCTCCAGTCTGGGAATCCTCCGCCGGGCTCACCGCGGCACTCGGCGTTGGCTGTCCAGCAGCAGCCACACCGACTGCCCCATTCCCCACCACTCTCGCCAGCCACCCCGGACACAGACCCGGGGAGTCAACCTCTCCTCCCTCATCCCCATCCCCCCACCCCTGCCTCACAACCTGGACCCCCCTCCCCTCCCACACACCCTTCTGTCAACCGCTCCCTCCACATCGGACTGCAAAATGTCCGCTCCCTCTGCAACAAGGCCCTGGTCATCAACGATCTCATCCTTGATGAGAACGTTGATATCATGGCCTTGACAGAAACTGGCTCACCCCAGGCGACACCTTCCCCCTCACGGAGGCCACGCCACCCGGCTACACCTCCCACCACATCCCCCGCCCCAACCGCCGTGGCGGTGGTGTTGCCCTTATCTCAAGGACACCACTTGCCCTATCCCCCTACTCCTCTGGCTCTTTCCCCTCCTTCGAGCACCTCACCCTCTCCCACCCCTCATTCCTCTCCCTTAAAATCCTCCTCCTCTACCGGCCCCTTAAAACCTCTCCCACCTTCATCTCTGACATTTCAACACTCCTCACATCTCTTTGCCTCTCTCTGATCGCCTCATCATCCTGGGCGACTTTAACCTACACTTCACCCCCTCCTGCTCCATCTCCACAGACTTCTCTTCCCTGCTCTCCTCACTCAACCTTTCCCTACACATAAACTCCCCCACTCACAGTCACGGCCACCCACTCGATTTGGTGATCACCCGGGGCCTCAGTGTCTCGGATGTCACTATTACCGACAAGGCCATCTCCGACCACTACTTCATCTCCTTCACCACCTCCACCCCCCTCCCCACCTCCACCAGACCCACCACCATCTTCTACCGCCCTTGGAAGAAGTTACCCCCACAATCCCTAACCGATGCCTTGGAGTCCTCTGAACTCCTCTCCCTCTGGCCTTCAACCCTCACCGACCCCTCTTCTCCTCTCTCCCTCCTCCACAATATCCTCTCCTCCACACTCGATACTCTTGCCCCCATCACTTCCCGCACTGTCTCCTACTCCCGCTCCTCCCCCTGGTACACCACCCACCTCCGCTCACTGAAATGCCAGGTGCGGGCTGCTGAGCGCACCTTTGTCAAATCTGGCCTAACGGTCCACCGACAAATCTGGCTGGACCTCCTCAAAATTTACCGCTCCACTCTAGCCTCGGCCAAGTCGTCCTTCTACTCCAGGATAATCCTGGAGGCGAAGAACAACCCCAGGCTACTGTTTTCCACCACATCCCGACTCCTCCGTCCCCCCGCCACCCCGCGCAGGTCATCTCCTCCAACCTTCACTGCGAGGAGATGCTGGATTTCCTTGAATCCAAGATCAAGGGAATCCGCTCCGCGGTCACTTCCCCTCCAACTTCCACCCACCACCCACCCCTTCCCTCCCACACTCCGACTCCTACCCATCCTCCCCTACACACCTTCGTACCCGTTTCCCCACCCTCTGTCACTGAACTCATCCTATCCCTAAAACCAACCACCTGCTCCCTTGACCCCATCCCCACTCCACTCCTTATCTCCCAGCTCCATTTTCTTGCCCCACACATCACTGACATCATAAACCTGTCCCTCTCCTCTGGCTCTGTCCCCATTCCATTAAAAACTGCCATCATCACGCCCACCCTGAAAAAACCCTCCCTTGATGCGTCGCAGCTATCAAGCTACCGGCCCATCTCCAACCTCCCCTTTCTCTCCAAGGTCTTGGAAAGAGTTGTCGCCTCCCAACTGCGCTCTTTCCTCTCCACCCATTCTCTTTTTGAACCCCTTCAGTCAGGTTTCCGTGCTGCTCATAGCACAGAAACTGCCCTGGTCAAGGTCACCAATGATATCCTGACCATCTGTGACCAGGGCTCCCTCTGTCTCCTCGTCCTCCTCGACCTATCGGCAGCATTCGATACGGTCGACCACGCTATCCTACTCCACCGCTTGTCCTCCCACCTCAACCTTCAAGGCACTGTCCTTGAATGGTTTAGCTCTTACCTTTCCCACCGTCTTCACTTCGTCTCAACGAATGGCTTCTCCTCCACCCCCCGTACTGTCTCATGTGGTGTCCCTCAGGGCTCTGTCCTCGGTCCCCTCCTCTTCACCCTCTATATGCTCCCCCTTGGTGACATCATCCGCAAACATGGGGTTAACTTCCACATGTATGCGGATGACACCCAACTCTACCTTTCCTCCTCTACTCTCAACTCCACGACCACCGATGTCCTGACAGCCTGCCTGTCCGACATCGAGTCCTGGACGAGAGACAACTTTCTTCAGCTCAACGTGCGAAAAACCGAGGCCCTCCTGATTGGCTCACGTCAGCGCCTCCGCACCTCAGGCGCTGACACCATCAGCATCCAAGGCTGCACTCTCCACCTCTCAAAGCCAGTCAGGAACCTCGGCGTTTTGTTCGACCCTGAGCTGTCCTTTCTCCCTCACATCCGCACCACAACTGGCACCGCCTTCCATCACCTCCGGAATATCGCCAGACTACGGCACTACCTCACCCCTCACGCTGCTGAAACCCTGGTTCACGCCTTTGTCACCTCAAGGCTGGACTATGGGAACTCTCTCCTCGCCGGCCTTCCCGCCACCTCCCTCCACACTGCAGGTCATTCAGAACTCTGCAGCTCGTGTACTGTCCCGCACCAGACACCGCGACCACATCACTCCCACCCTCGCTCGCCTCCACTGGCTCCCCATCCCCCAGAGGATTGATTTCAAGATCCTCATCCTCACCTACAAGGCCATTCACGGCCTTGCTCCCTCCTACCTCTCCAACCTACTATCCCCCTACCTACCTGCCCGTACCCTCCGTTCCTCTGGCTCCGGTCTGCTCCACGTCCCCCGCCCCAACCGCCCTACTATCGGTGGTCGGGCCTTCAGCCTCTCAGCCCCCAGGCTCTGGAACTCCATCCCCCAGTGCCTTCGCCGCTTCCTCCCTTTCCTCCTTCAAGGCCGGTCTCAAAACCTTTCTCTTTGACCGTGCCTTCAGCTCCCCTCTCGACTCTCTTCCTCCTCCTCGCTCCCTCCCTTCCCTCCCCTCACCCTGACCATTTCCCCCCTCCTCTCTCCCTCCCTTCCCTCCCCTCACCCTGACCATTTCCCCCCTGCTCGGGTCATGACCCAACTGTGCAGCGCCTTGGGACGTCCTCCTGACGTGAAAGGCGCTCTATAAGTGGAATCTTGTTGTTGTTGTTGTTGTAACTGTTGTGTTCTCCTGAAAATACACGGTCAACCTTTTTATTTCATGCATCGCCTTTCACGGTGAAGTGTAAAATATGCACTTTGTAAAATATACACGAGGTGTAAAATAAAATAAGGTGAAATATTCAGTCAATTCACTTTACAGCATATTCTGTGAAGCGCTTTGAGACATCTCGAAGACGTGAAAAGGCGTTGTATCAAATGCAGGATTATTATTATTATAAGTGTGATAATAATAATTCTTGCATTTGATTTAGCGCCTTATCACGTCTTCGAGACGTCTCAAAGCTCTTCACAGAATAGACTGTAAAGTGGATTGACTAGACTTTGTTGGACGAAACGCGACAAAAAATTGCGCACAAACAGTCATGAATTGAGTGATCAAATTATTATTATTATTTTTGAAATTTTGGGGGGAAGGGATTATTATCCCCAGAAAAGGAATACGCCAATCGACTAACAACTGGTTTCCTACTTATGGCTGGTAAACAGAGGCGTGTGCTGTAAGGAAACTTGCCCAATGTTTTGTCCTGCCCGGGAATCGAACCTGGGTCCTCTCGCTTGCGAAGCGAAGGCTCTAAACATAAATGGCGGAGCCTGATGCTGAGCTGGGGAGAGAGGGGAGGTGACTGAGGGTGCGGTCCAGGAGGAAGTAAATGTCCTCAGGCAAAATTTTAAATTGAGTCTTGTTGAGGAGACCTTCACAGAGAACGGAATTGGAAAATCAATCTCAAGCTCAAACAGACAGAGCCCGAGTCAGACCCTACAATGGAAAAGCAACCATGTGCCTTCAGGCACTGCCTGAGGGTATCAGATACAACAGAAGTTCCTACTCTATATTCAAAGAGGCTTTAATGGGGCAGAGACGGTAAGGCAGGAAATGTGCCTTCAGGCAGACAGCCTCAGAACACAGGCTAAGGGTGGCAAATGGGCAATTTTGGGACAGACACCAGGAAGTGACTCTAAACTCCGCACCCCCATCCCACCTGTCCTCGTCAGGCTCCACTGCCTCCCTATCAACAACAACAACAATAACAATTGTTGTTACATTTATAGAGTGCCTTTCATGTTGGGAGGACATCCTAAGGCGCTGGACAGTCAGGGTGAGGGAAGGCAGAGAGATGGGAGGGGGACTGAAGGCACGACCTTGAGACCGGCCACGAAGGAGGCAAGGTAGGAAGCGAGGTGAAGGGACCATATTAATCCTAATCCTTGCATTTGATATAGCGCTTTTCACGTCGGGAGGACGTCCCAAAGCGCTTCACAGAACACACTGTAAAGTGAATTGACTATATTTGTGGGTGAACGCGGCAGCCAATTGCGCACAGCAATGTCCCACAAACAGTCGTGGATTGAAAATTACCAATTTATTATTGTTTTTGGTTTTGGAGGGAATATTATTAGGCTCTGTGTGGAGTAAGGAAACTTGCCCAAGGTTTGGCCCTCTGCCTGGATTTGAACTCAGGTCTCTCCAAATAATTATCTACTTCTCTCTTAAAAGCTGATATCGAATCGGTTCCCACCGGCCTTTCAGGCAATGCATTCCAGATCCCAACAACTCGCTGTGTGAACACATTTCTCCTCCCCTCCCCTCTGTTTCTTTTACCAACTATTTTAAATCGGAGCCCTCAGGTTTCCGACCCACCCGCCAGTGGGAATAGTTTCTCCTGTTCACCCTATCGAATCCCCTCATCATTTTGAAAACTTCTATTATGTGTCCTCTTAATAGAGCTATGGTAATGTCCCTACCAACCTGCCCGCTTCCTCCATTCATAGGGCCCTGGCCTGCTCCATGTCACCTGCCCAACCCGCCTACATCGATGGCCGGGCTTTCAGCCTCTCTACCCCCACACTCTGGAACTCCATCCAACGGTCCCGTGGCCTCGCCTCTTTCAAGGCCGGTCTCAAGAACCTTCTGCCCATTTTACCAGTCTGTCTACTATCCTTCTCACTGTTAACTACTTTTCCTAGCTTGGTATCATCTGCAAAGTTGGAAATTGTCCTCTCCATGCCCAAGCCCAGTCATATATATAGATCACAAACAGCAGTCGTCCTAATACTGATCCCTGGGGGACCCACTGCACACCTCCCTCCAGTCAGAAAAACAATGGGTCACCACCTCTGGTTTCTGTTTCCCGGTCAGTTCTGTATCCGCTGCCACTGTCCCTTTAATACCGAGGGCTTTTATTTTGGCACTTTATCAAAAAACCTTTGGAAATCCATATAAACTACATCAATTGCACTATCTTCATCCACCCGCTCCGTTACTTCATCAAATACATGTGGAGACGTGTGGAGTAAGGAAACTTGCCTAAAGTATTTCCCCACCTGGGAATCGAACCCGGGTCCTCTCGCTCACGAGGCGAGCGCGCCAACCACTCTCCGCTCCAGGATACTCTACGACGTTTATTAAAACTCCGTCTTTGTAAACATAAATACTAATTATCGCTGTGCCAGCCTCGAGACCGATCGGTCTCTTTGTGCAGAGACCTGCTAAGTCTCCGAAAAATTAATTACTGATTTAAACCGTGGTTTAGTTTCAGATTGCAACATTTCAGTGAAGGTAGTTGACTGGTTATTCAACAAGTAAATGATGTTTATCTCGCAAATATTATACTTTATTGCATCTAAAAACTTACTTTTTTACCAGCTTCTTCCAATTAGCGGAGAGCAGCACTGCCCCCCGCTGGAGGTTTATTTCTGGGGCTTTTTTCAATTACTCGCACGGGAGGAATAATATGACAATAATATTAATCCGTGGGGTTGATAAAGCATTTATCGCATCACCGAAACTTCTCAAAACGCTGCGCAAGTGCTTACTGTGGAGCGTAGTGACTGGACGTTTTGTAGGCAAAAGAGGCAGACAGTTTGCACGCAGCGACGTCCCATGAATAGTTATGAAATGAGCGACCACTTTTATCCGGGGGATCGGCCAGGAACCGGGAGAGAAACTCCTGTAGCTCGGTGGTTAAAGCACTCGCCTCGCAAGCGAGCGGACCTGGGTTCTATTCCTGGCAGGATGAAATGTTGGGCAAGTTTCCTTACTCTACATGTCTCTGTTTGCCTTGCGGTAAGTAGGAGCCCAGCTGTTAGTCGATTGGCGGGTCGCGCTTGATGGGGGTAACAATCCTTAAAAAATATATATTATTGTTATTATTAATAATAATAATAATCCTTGCATTTGATATAGCGCTTTTCACGTCGGGAGGACGTCCCAAAGCGCTTCACAGAACACACTGTAAAGTGAATTGACTGTATATTTGTGGGGGAACGCGGCAGCCAATTGCGCACAGCAATGTCCCACAAACAGTCGTGGATTGAAAATGACCAATTTATTATTGTTTTTGGTTTTGGAGGATTATTATTAGGCTCTGTGTGGGGTAAGGAAACTTGCCCAAGGTTTCGCCCTCTGCCTGGAATTGAACTCAGGTCTCTCGCTTGCAAAGCGAGTGCTCTAACCACTGAGCTACAGGACTCCACACCAAATTGATTAATAACCAATAATGATTTGGTCACTCAATCCACCGCTGTTTGTGGGGACGCTGCTGTGCGCAATTGGCTGCCGCGTTTTGCTCACTAAATATACAGTCAATTCACTTTACAGTATATCCTGTGAAGCGCTTTGAGACATCTCGAAGACATGATAAGGCACTGTATAAAGTGCCGGATTATTATTATTATTTATTTGGTTTAACACCTTACCTGAAGGATGACATTTTCCACTTTCCCCCCCAGCAGTTTTCCTGTTTCAAGAACACAATTCGCACTCTCTCTCTCTCGCTCTCTCTCGGTCTCTCCCACAAAGTGACGCACCCTGACTTGATAAGTAGCGAATACGAGATGAAAGGATTATAGAACTGGACTCAGAGGATTTCGGGAGTTTAATACTTACTGCGAGATGACTGTAAATTTTAAAAAATGCTGAAGATAATGCTGTAATATGAAATATTGTAAAAGCCCTCAGGGGCTTTGACAGAGCTGTGTTGCCATCTCAGAGATTTTCCCCTATTAAGAATACCTTAGGAAATTAATACAAGCGGATAAATTAATTCATTGAGGCTCGGATTGCTTATTTGCAAGGGTGGCAGATATCTGTGTGTGAATCACTATATTACATTACCGACCTGACCGCTCCCTTCGCTCAGCGGGCACTGACTTGATTCATGTTCCCCCCGCCAGCCCTACCATCATTGGGAGAGCTTTCAGCCTATCTGCCCCCCATCACTGGCTCCATCCCCCCCCTCCCTCACTCCGTCCCTCCCTCCCCCCTTCCTCCTGATGTGAAAGGCACAACACAAATGAATTTGTTGTGTGTAAATTGCCACATCTGTCTGCAAACTGCACAGTCACTACACTTCACAGTAAAATCCTTAAATGTGATGTGAAGCACTTTGGGGTGTCCTCCCAACGTGAAAGGCATCTATACTGCACCTCCTTCCCCACTGCACCGAATTCCCACTCTCTCCAATTCCTATTGTAAACAACAACAAAATTACATGTGTAAAGCGCCTTTCAAGCCGGGAGGACGTCCCAAGGCGCTGGACAGTCAGAGTTTGGGACCCGAGCTGGGGGCCGGGGTGGGGGAGGGTGGAGGGCAGGGGGGAAGCAGGGAAATCGAAAGCATGGTCGAAGAGGAGGGTCTTGAGGTGGGTCTTGAAGGAGGCGAGGAAGGGGTCGAGACTGCGGGATGGAGTTCCAGAGGGTGGGGGCAGAGTGGCAGAAGGCCCACCCGCCAATGGGTGGGGCGAGTGAGGCGGGGGACGTGAAGGCCCACGAACAGGATGGTAGGGGGTTGGGAGGTGGCAGTGGTCGGGGAGCAAGACCATGGAGGGCTTTGAAGGTGACGACCAGGATCTTGAACTGTATCCTCTGTGTGATGGGAAGCCGGTGGGGTCCGGTGAGGATGGGGGTGATAGGGTCGCGGAGCCGGTGCAGGAGAGGACACGGGCTGCAGAGTTCTGGATAATCTGCAGTCTGTGGAGGGAGAAGTTGGGGGCCGACAAGCAGGGAATTTGCATAGTCGAGCCTCGAGGTAATGAAGGCGTGTGTGAGGGTCTGACTGACTTAGAGGCCTCACCTGTTCCCGCTCATTCCATTATATAAATGCAAGTTGTTGTTGTAAATATGATGCGATTTGATAACAACTTTTAAGAGAGTAGATAATTTTTGAGGAGGACAAATTTGCAGGGCTATGGGGAGAGAGCGGGGGAGTGGGGTTGATCAGGGCTATGGGGAGAGCGCGGGGGAGTGGGGTTGATCAGGGCTATGGGGAGAGAGTGGGGGAGTGGGGTTGATCAGGGCTATGGGGAGAGCGCGGGGGAGTGGGGTTGATCAGGACTATGGGGAGTGAGGGGGGAGTGGGGTTGATCGGGGCTATGGGGAGAGAGCGGGGGGAGTGGGGTTGATCGGGGCTATGGGGAGAGTGGGGGGGAGTGGGGTTGATCAGGGCGATGGGGAGAGAGGGGGGAATGGGGTTGATCAGGGCTATGGGGAGAGAGCGGGGGAGTGGGGTTGATCAGGGCTATGGGGAGAGAGCGGGGGAGTGGGGTTGATCAGGGCTATGGGGAGAGAGCGCGGGGGAGTGGGGTTGAATTGGAAGCTCTTTTCAAAGAGCGGCACAGATCCAATGGGCCGAATGGCCTCCTTCTGTGCTGTGTAATTCCATGATTCTATGATGCAAATGACACTCCATCAAATGCAATCATTATTACTATATTATGTAAGTTTTAAGACTAATGGGTTTGATGTGCTCAGACTGAGTGGAATGTGAACCCTCTGTTGTTGTTTGTTAATCTCCATTCTGCTCTGCACAGTAAGTGTCCCTTTACGCCTATGAATAAATGTAATGCGATTCTAAGCGTGACAGTGTAACATTATAACATTTTAATTACGCTTTTAGATCCTACGATACGGCTGGTTATAAGTGCGCAGGGGAATAGACAGCCTTAAAATTGAACGGAGATGAGCAGGCGACAACAACAACAACAATAATAATCCTCGCATTTGATATAGTGCTTTTCATGTGTTTCTAGACATCTCAAGCGCTTCACAGAATATACTGTAAAGTGAATACTTTTTGATGAATTATTACCCCCGGAAAAGTGATCCGCCAATTGACTAACAAGCGGGTTCCTACTCATTGCTGGTAAACAGAGGCGTGTGGGGTAAGGAAACTTGCCTGAGGTTTCGCCCTGAGGTCCTCTCGCTTCCGAGGCGAGTGCTCTAACCACTGAGCTGCAGGACTCCACAAATATTACATTATATAATTATATTATGTTATATTCATGCAATAAATGGAGCTGTAGAAGATCACCGCTCGCTGTTTGTGATAGCTGGCTGCTGTGCTCTGTTCTGCTGTTAAAGCCGAGGGCTTGTTGCTCTGTTTACTGTGTCGCTGCTCTGCTCCTTGTCTGTTTGCATCCTCTCTTCGCCTGGAGCCACGGATTGTGCTCAACAAAAAATCTAACCTTTGTAGCGTAATCTATACTTCGCTTAACCTTCCCTTGTGTTGGGGTCAGCCTCTTCGGCTGTTGGCAATATAATGTTTTTCACTAGGAAATCAATGCTTAGACGGCACTGGTTCTGTCTGTGTATTCCCCATTAGGAACTGTTCACCCTTTTTCTTACTCATTTCTCAATTCCACTCCCCAAAATTCAGGGGTTTTGAACTCGTGGCCAAGAATAATAATAATAATAATCCTTGCATTTGATACAGCGCCTTATTGCACCATTGAGACGTCTCTAAGTGCTTCACAGAATATACTGTAAAGTGAATTGACGGTTATTTCAAGATCAAATGTGGCAGCCACTTGCACACAAACAGTCGTGGATTGAGTAACCAAATTTATTATTATTATTTTGAAGGGATTATTACTCCTGGAAAGTGATCATCCAATTGACTAACAACCGGGTTCCTACTCACTGCTGGTAAACAGAGGTGTGTGGGGGGCAAGGAGACTTGCCTAAGGTTTTGCCCCGCCCGGGAATCAAACCCGGGTCCTCTCGCTTGCGAGGCGAGTGCTCTAACCAGAAGTGGGGGGTGGTGTTTGAGGTCAGCCGGAAACAGGCCATTCGGTCAGCCAGTCTGTGTCTGTGTTTCTACTCCACACCAGTCTTCTCCCATTCCTCACTCCCTCCCACCCTCTATTTCCCTCTCCCTCAGGTGAAGATCCAGCTTCCTCTTCAATGTATCTAACACTAGTGGTGTCCAACTGATGGCCCAGGGGCCCGGATGTGGCTTGCGGGGGCATTGGGAAGCCACCCTGAACATTAGCACGAGTCGAGGTAACTCCATGTCCCATCAGTAGTGAGTTTTCAGTTTTTTCTTGATTGAATATTTCTTGATTTATGGCACAGCAAAGTCCCCAAAACAGCCGTGTTTTTATTTTGGTGGATTGTTGTCCACGACACCGGGAGAGAGAGAGAAACTCCCTTCTCTTTCCCAGTAGCCGCGGGATCTTTAACATCCACCTGAACAGGTACAGATGGGACCTCGGTTTAACGTCTCATCAGAAGGACGGCACCTCCCACAGTACAACCCCCCCAGCGCTGCCCGGAGCCTCAGCTTAGACTGTGTGACTCCAGGTCCCAACGTGGGGGCTTGAACCCACAACCTTCTGAATCGAGGTGAGAGTGAGAGAGAGAGAGAGCGATACCAATAATAATAATAATAATCCTTGCATGTGATATAGCGCCTTATCACATCTTCGAGATGTCTCAAAGTGCTTCACAGAATATACTGTAAAGTGAATTAACTGTATATATTTTGTGGGCGGATTAGCCAGGCTGACACCACTGTTCACGATGTTTATCGACAATGACTCACTCTGATATTTATATGATAAACAGCTTCACACTGAAGAGAAACGGGACATAAAAAAGGAGAGTGACACCGACTCGGTGGATCGAATTGCTCCCTTTGTGCAGATAATGTCTCTTAAATGGTCAACGCTCTGAATGAGCTCAAATAAAATCCCCTAGGGACGTCAATGAGCCTTTTAAGAGAGATTAGTGCAGTTTAGTGATACTATGGTCTGTTCAGGTCAATTAGCAATGCAGAATAATACATTTTTTCTGATCCCTGTAATTTGAATTGACTGATGTTATTATTGTGAAACACAGTGCTCATAAACTTGTTTGTCAGGGCCTTAAGTGTGTGTGTGTGTGTAAAAAAATTTACAATTGCCATCCCTCCAATTTATTCCTGACGCATTTCATTTGTGAGAGCAACGTGAAGAGGGAAAGCTCACTGTCAGGACAAGAATAGTCTGCATTTGACACAGCATCTGCAATGCCGGAGTATAATAATAATCCTGGCATTTGATACAGCATCTTATCACGTCTTCAAAACGTCTCAAAGCGCTTCACAGGACACACTGTAAATTGTGCACAGTAGAAACCCACAAGCAGTGGGATGAGACGTTGGGATGAGACGTTAAACCGAGGTCCCGTCTGTACCTGTTCAGGTGGATGTTAAAGATCCTGCGCTGCCTTTCAAATAGAGAAGGGAGTTTCTCTCTCTCTCTCTCTCTCTCCAGGTGTCCTGGCCAACAATCCCCCCAAAAAATTGATCATTCACTTGTTGGGGCAAAATTATCTGCTGCGTTTGCCTGTAAAACACACAGTCACTGCACTTTACAGTAAATTCTGCGAAGCGCTTTGAGACAGCCTCCTGAAAGTGAAAGGTGCTGTAACAGGGCCGAGGATCATTATTGCTTCCCTTCGACTACTATGACATCCAGGGGCACTCGGGGTGGGAGTGGGGGGAGTGGGGAGGTGGTGGTGGTGGCGGAGGTGATGGCTGGTTATTAAATAGCAAACACCGCCCTTCAGTGAGCTCAAGGCTGGTGTCAGGGCCTCAAATCATTAGCCTGTGGGAAATAAAACATAGACCTCTGTGTGGTCTGTGTGGTGAGGAGTGTTTGGCTGCTCTGGAGTCCATGGTTTCATTATTTCTGCCTGTCTGGGACAGTCCAGCTGTCACATCAGGTCTCACTCACCTCTACAATGTCTCGGGTGGGGGAGGAGGGGGAGGTGTGTAAGGGGGTAATTGATCGCCCAAGAATCTCCCTCCACAGAGGCACTGACGATGAGTTGTTAAGGCATCGAACACACGGGCTGACAGGGCCGGTGGAAACAGATTCAATAACAACTTTCAAAAGGGAATTGGACAGGGATGCAAACAGAAAAAATTTGCAGGGCTCTGGGGAGAGCGCGGAGGAGTGGGACTGATTGGGAAGCTCTTCCAAAGATCCAGCGCGGGCACAATAGGCCGAATGGCCTCCTTCTGTGCTGTAATATTCTATGATTCTTTCATTCTATTAATGGGCTTTGCTTCCCAGCCCAGGGATGCTTAAAGGATTTGCTGAATCTTTCAAAAAGCTTAATAATAATAATAATAATCCTCGCATTTGATACAGCGCCTTATCACGTCTTCGCGACGTCTCAAAGCGCTTCACAGAATATACTGTAAAGTGTAGTGACTGCTTATTTGCAGGCAAACGCGGCAGACGATTGGCGTACAGCAGCATCCCCACAAACAGCCATAAAGTGAACGCCTAATTTTAATCGGGGGATTGTTGGGCAGAACAACGGGAGAGAGAGGGAAACTCCCTTCTCTTTTCCAGTAGTATCGCGGGATCTTTAACATCCACCTGAACAGGTACAGACGGGACCTCGGTTTATTTCAATAATTTTAGGCCATAACAGCTCACATTCCCCGCCCTCTCTACTGTGACCATTACCACAGCCTCTGGGCCCCAGACACACCTTTTCTCTCTCTGGTCGGCCTGTTTTGTTTCAATCTTTCCCCCCCTTTGTTCTGCAGTATTAACACCTCGATTCCCCTGTTTTGTGCAATTCCCCCCCTTTGTTTTGTATCATCACCTCTTTAACCCATCATCCCCTGTCCTCTACCCCGTTTTCTTGTTTGCCTTCCTTGCTCTGCCTCCCCCCTCTCTGTTCGCCCTTAAAAGCCTCTCCCTCCCAACTTGCCCCAGTTATAATGAAGGGTCATGGACCCGAAACGTTGACTCACTTTCCTTTCTCCGTAGACGTTGTACAACATATTAAATGGGATTGAGACTAAACCCAGATCATTACTTCAGGATGTGTCAAATCAGCAGAACAAGAGGACACAGGTTTAGAGGTGTAAAGGGGCGATTTCAGGACTGACACCATTTTCTTTACCCAGAGTAAATACTGTGATGGGGGGAGGGGAGGGGAGGTATTCTGGAGAGATCAGATCAGATCTTCTTCATCTAAACCGATCCTGTGATCTCCTTGTGGAGTCCTGTAGCTCAGTGGATAGAGAACTCGCCTCGCAAGCGAGACACCCGGATTTGGTTCCCGGGCAGGGCCAAAGATTAGGCAAGTTTCCTTACCCCACACGCCTCGGTTTACCAGCAGTGAGTAGGAACACAGTTGTTAGTCGATTGGTAGATCGTTTACCAGGATAGTAACCCCTTCAAAGAAAATAACAATAATAATGTGGTCACTCAATCCACGGCTGTTTGTGGGACGCAGCTGTGCCCAATTGGCTGCCGTGTTTCGCCCACAAAATATACAGTCAATTCATTTTATCCTGTGAAGCGCTTTGAGACGTTGCGAAGACGTGAATGGGCGCTGTATCAAATGCCAGGATTATTATCTGCTTTGCGGTAAATGTCGATGGTTTCGATGGCTGGGAAGAGGGTCTCTTACTGTCTGGCAGGAATCCTGCAGTTTGTCTCCAATGTTTACGAGATCCTGACAGAAGGAAGAGCCATGAATCAATTTCCGTTAGTTAAAGTAGCGGGTTGAATCTCTCACCATTGTGTAGAAGGCCTAAGGGAATGTTTGAATGTAATGAGTGCACTGGAGGCAATTTCGATTCCAGTGGTGACATTTAATGGGATTTTTTTTGGTCTTAAAAATAACATAATGTTTCTCAACTAAGACAGGCTACCAATTACCAGGTGCAGCTTCTGAAAGGGAAAAAACACAGTCAACTCCCGTCAGCTTCTGTGTTGAACATCTGCAAATTAGTCCCACGTTTTTGCAAGTGTCTTGACACTGCGTACAGATACAGCACTTGTGATGTTAGTCTCTGTGGAAGCGATCATCAACAACAACTTGTAGTTATACAGCGCCCTTCACATGGGGTAGTGTCTCTGTGAAGCACTTACCATTAATAATATTGATCCTTGCATTTGATGCGGCGCCTTATCATGTCTTTGAGATGTCTCAAAGCGCTTCGCAGAATATATTGTAATGTGTAGTGACTGTATATTTTGTGGGCGAAACGCAGCAGTCAATTGTACACAGCAGCGTCCCACAAACAGCCGTGGATTCAGTGACCAAATTATTGACTATGGCATAGTTTGACGTCGGTGAGAGAGGTGCGGGGCTGACTGAAGGCACGGTTGAAGAGGAAAATTTTCAGGTGCGATCTGAAGAGTGTCAGAGGGCGAGGAATTCCAGGGGATCAGTGTTAGCGGCTGAAAGCACAGCCGCTGATAATAATAATCTTTGCATTTGATATAGCGCCTTATCACATTGTTGAGACAGAATATACTGTAAAGTGTAATGACTGTGTATTTCCAGGGTGAAACGTGGCAGCCAAGTGTGGGACACTACTGTGTGCAATTGGCTGCTGCGTTTCGCCCACAAAATACACAGGCACTACACTTTATAGTAATAATTATTTTCCGTGTTCTCCTGCAAGAATACACGCAATCGCCCCCCCAGGACACGCTTTGGGACATCCTTGCATTTGATACAGTGCCTTACATGTCTTCGAGACGTCTCAAAGCGCTTCACAGGATACACTGTAAAGTGAACTGTATATTTTGTGGGCGAAACGCAGCAGCCGACTGCGCACGGCAGTGTCCCACAGACAGCCGTGGATCGAATTTTTTTTAAATGCAAGGATTATCATTACTGTTATAGTTATTAATATTAATGAATGAACCCTCCACTCGTTTCGTGGTTGTTTACTGGGGCCATCAGTGGTGAGCAATGCAACAGGAGCAACCTTCACTTCTCATTTCCTCAATCAATTACGTTTTGTGAAGCGCTTCAAGAGGCTTTGCTTTCTAACGTGAAAGGCGATGAATAAATGCAAATTATTATTGTTAGTAATTCAGAGCCAAGCCTGGAGCCCCTGATCATCCAAAGCTGCTCAATTTACTCTGATCGCACGGACAATGCCAATGAATAATTTATGAACTTACAAGGTCATTGATGTATCTCATTAGTTATGGGAGAACATTCCTGAAAACAAATAGATTTTTGGGACAGAGATTCCGAGCATTTCAGAGCCAGACACAAGCCGACACAGGACATCAGTGCTCGCAGGGACTCTCCCACTCACCTCCTGTTAACGCTGTAAGCCAAAGCCTTAACGGGGAGGGTGGTCCTAGCTGGACAAGCAGCGGGAAAGCTTGGCCAGACAGCTGGTTAGACTCCAGCAGTTACTCCGACACACACTCTGGGGGCCCCCCAAGCCTTGGCTCTCGCTAACCTGCGCCTAATACTTTCTGGAATTAGGTAAGCAGTGTGAGTCCCTCCGGGGAAGGAGAGAGAGAGAGACAGAGTGAGCATTCCATTCCAGGCACTGGAAATTTCTACGAGTGCATAACATACATACATGGATGGACCTTTCAGTTTTGGTTTGGTGGAGTCCTGTAGCTCAGTGGTTAGAGCACTCGCTTTGCAAGTGAGAGACCTGAGTTCAATCCCCGGCAGAGGGCGAAACCTTGGGCAAGTTTCCTTACTCCACACAGAGCCTAATAATAATCCCTCCAAAACCAAAAACAATAATAAATTGGTCATTTTCAATCTATGACTGTTTGTGGGACATTGCTGTGCGCAATTGGCTGCCGCGTTCGCCCACAAATATACAGTCAATTCACTTTACAGTCTGTTCTGTGAAGCGCTTTGGGACGTCCTCCCGACGTGAAAAGCGCTATATCAAATGCAAGGATTATTATTATACTGTTAAGCACAGCAATGGATTTCCGTGTGTGTTTGACCAAAAATAACTGGAGGCTTTAGAACTTCCTGTGTTCTTGATTAATTTCAGTGCTGTGTAAATGGCTTCCTGCCCAACAATCTCAGTGACAAAATTAGTCATTCACTTTCTTGCATTGTCAGAGGAGGATGAGACGTTAAACCGAGGTCCCGTCTGTACCTGTTAAGGTGGATGTTAAAGATCCCGCGGGGCTACTGGGAAAGAGAAGGGAGTTTCTCTCTCTCTCTCTCTCTCTCCCGGTGTCCTGGACAACAATCCCCAAAATAGAATTGGTCACTCACTGTCATGGCTGTTTGTGGTATGTTGCTGTGCGTGAATTGGCTGCTGCGTTCGCCTACAAAATGCTCCGTCGTTACACATTTGACAGTAAATATAATAACAATAATAATACTTACATTTGATATAGCGCCAAAGCACGTTGTTGAGATGTCTCAAAGCGCTTCACACAATACAATGCAAAGTGAATTTACGTTTGTATTCTGGCGCACAGCAGTGTCCCACAAATAGGTATGGATTGAGTCACAAATTTTGGGGGGAGGGATTATTACCTCCGGCAAGCAATCTACCAATCCACTAACAACCGGGTTCCTACTGACTGCTGGTAAACAGGGGTGTGTGGAGTAAGGAAACTTGCCCAACATTTTGCCCTGCTCGGGAATCAAACCCGGGTCCTCTCGCTGGCGAGGCGAGTGTCTAACCACTATGCAACGGGACGCCACAATCCTCTAAAGTCATGTGAAGCTCTTGAAAGGTCATACATCGAATGCAAGCTTTATACTTATTATTGCTGTTCCTAAATATCCTAAATGGATGCAAAGGGAAATGTCATTCATAGAGAGAGATCGGATGGGATGTTATTTTGATCTGCAGACGCAAAGAATGAGAGAAAGGACCTTGACAATATTGAGGCGACTTCTCTCTTATAGAATTATACAGATTTAATTATCCTTGTATTTATATAGCTCTATAATGTCAAAGCTTCACAACGAGACTCTGTCAAACACAATGTTGTTATTTGGGTGAACATGCAGCCAATTTGCGCACAGCAATGTCCCACAAACAGCCAGGAAGAGAATGACTGCTTTTATAATAATAATAATAACCCTCGCATTTGATACAGCACCTTATCACATCTTCCAGACGCTTCAAAGCGCTTCACAGAATAGACTGTAAAGTGAATTGACTGTGCATTTTGTGGGCGAAACGCAGCAGCCAATTGCACACAGCAGCGTCCCACAGACAGTCGTGGATTGAGTAATCAAATTATTATTATTTTATTTTAAATTTCTTTTCTTGTTTTGAAGGGATTATTACCACTGGAAAAGTGATCCGTCAATTGACTAACAACCAGGTTCCTACTTACTGCGAGGTAAACAGTGGTGTGTGGAGTAAGGAAACTTGCTTAAGATTTCACCCTCCCCGGGAATTGAAACCAGAATCTTTTGCTTGTGAGGCAAGTGCTCTAACCACTGAGCTACAGGACTCCGCTGTATCTGGGGGACTGTTGACCAGGACACCGGGAGAGAGAAACTCCCTTCTATTTCAAATAGTACCACGGGATCTTTAACGTCCATCTGAACAGGCGCAGACGGGACCTCGGTTTGAATGTCTCCTCTGAAGGACGGCACCTCCAACAATGCAACACCCCCCATCATTGCATTGAAGCATCAGCTTAGACTGTGTTAATCGCACTGAGCCACGGTGAGGAGGTGAAGAAAGGGGGAAAGAGATGGAAGAGGAGGGTGAGAGATAGAAACATCTCCATACTAAAGGAAATAGTCATAAACAAGAGACACCAATTTTAGCTAAAAACAAAGAGAATTAAAGAGGTTAGAAAACAATTCCACATGCCCTGGGCGCTTATAATCAATGCTTTTATTGATCAATTAGAAAAAATTGGTTACTCACCCCATGGCTGTTTGTGGGACGCTGCTGTGCGCAAACTGGCTGTCGCGTTTCACCCACAAAATATACTGTCAATTCACTTTACAGTGTATCCTGTGAAGCATTTTGAGACGTTTCAAAGATGTGATAAGGTACTGTATCAAATGCAAGGATTATTATTATGTATTATATTTTATATATTGTGTATTATGTCTGTCTATATATATATATGTATGCCTGTATGTCTGTATTATTATGTCTATCGATGTCTGTCAGGGTAGCCGACAAGCTCAGAAACACACACCAGACTTATTGTTATTACCGTATAATTTGGATGGGATTGCTTATTAAGGGATGTAATGATGAAATACCACAAGCCTGATGGCCTGTGTCTGTCCTTATTAGAACTTTCTGCATTTAGATTTTCCTATTGCCGATCAACTCCACCAAAGTGGGCAATTCATCCACCCACAGCTTGGCTCAAATCACCCCTTTATTTGCTCCTGAAGACACCCATATACACACACACAATAAGTATAAGGTTCTCCCTTCACTTAGCTTCACAGGTCTCGTTGGGCTGGGAATAAGGTTTAAAGCCCAAATCCTCAGAGTCAATACATACATATAGACAGACATAATACATAAAACATAACATATAATAATAATCCTTGCATTTGATACAGAGCCTTATCACGTCTTCGAGATGTCTCAATTGAATAAATTTCACTCACTTCACAGCTGTTTGTAGGACATGTTATAATAATAATAATCCTGGCATTTGATACAGTGCCTTATCAAGTCTTCGAGATGTATCAAAGAGCTTCACAGGATAACTGTAAGTGAATTGACCATATATTTTGTGGGCAAAATGTGGCAGCCAATTGTGCACAGCAGTCGTGGGTTGAGTGACCAATTTATTATTATTTATTTTATTTTATTGAAGGGATTATTACCTTTAAAAGTGATCGACCAATCGACTAACAACCGGAGCCCGCTGGTTTAGACGTTAGTCCGGAGGACTGTCCGGAGCCGAGCTTTCACGTCGAGAGGACGTCCCAAGGTTTGGACCAATGAGCGGTTTGCACCCGAGCTGGGGGTTAGGATCAGGAGGGGTGGAGGGCAGGGGGAGGGTGGGGGTAGGAGGGTGACTGAAGGCGCGGTCGAAGAGGAGGGTCTTGAGAGGTACCTGGAAGGGGGTGAGGAAGGGAGTGAGGCGGAATGGAGTTCCAGAGGGTAGGGGCAGAGAGGCTGAAGGCCTGACCGCCAATGGTGGAGCTGGCAAGGCGGGGGATGTGGAGCAGGCCGAGCGGGAGGGTTTGTAAAGATTTAGTCGGTTGCAGAGGTAGGAAGGAGCGAGACCATGGAGGTATGGATGTAGGGTTTAAAGTACAGTTGAGAGTCGAACAACACACCAAGTTTCCACACTGGCTGCATGAGGTGCAGTTACACATCCATCTTGTAGCATTCCAAGTGCAGGATAATTTGTGAGGAATTGTCAAACTCTACACGTCCCTCATCCTCGCACAGTGTCAATGATTAACATCGGCTGCAAATGTGGAAGGATTTAATAGAACAAACCACGGCCCTGAGATTTGATGCTGTGTGAACATAAGAATAACCACTGCTGTACATCATGTGGACTGACCGCCTGTTAATATTAATAATAATCCTTGCATTTGATACAGCTTCTTATCACGTCTTCAACACATCTCAAAGCGCTTCATAGGATACACTGTAAAGTGAGTTGACTATATATTTTGTGGGCGAAATGCTAATTGCACACAGCAGCGTCCCAGAAGCAGTCGTGGATTGAGTGACCAAACTTATTATTTATTCATCATTTTAATTTTTTTTAAGGGATTATTACCACCAAAAAAGCGATCCGCCAATCGACTAATGACCGAGTTCCTACTCACTACTGGTAAACAGAGGCGTGTGGAGTAAGGAAACTTGCCCAATGTTTCGCCCTGCCCGGGAATCGAACCCGGGTCCTCTCTCTGTGAAGCAAGGGCTCTAACCACTGAGCTACAGGACTGCACATAAATGTGTCAGTCACTCTCTCCCTGTGAGTCCAAGGAATATGGGTTCAAGCCTCACATCAGGGAGACATAGTCTAGGACAACTCCAATGCAGCGCTGGGAGGAACAGCTTATTATCTGAGGTCTCGTCTGCACCTGTTCAGGTGGACGTTAAAGATCCCGCAGCGCTATTTGGAAAGAGAAGGGAGTTTCTCTCTCCCGGTGTCCTGGTCGACAATGCCGTTGATGAAATTGGTCACTCACTTCATGGCTGTTTATGGGAAATTCCTGTGGGCAATTGGCTGCTGAGTTCACCCATAAAACCCACAGTGACGACATTTGACAGTGAAATTCTCCAAAGCGCTTTGAGATGTCCGCCCAATGTGAAACGTGCGTATCAAATGTAAGGATTATTACTATTACCTTTAACGTGCATCTGAAATTGGTTTTTTATCTCTGCGGCCTATCTATTTTCCCAGCATAAAGGCACAGAGGCAGCCTCACAAGAGGCAGAAAAACGCACACAATTGATTCTGACTTCATCCACTTAACAGTGAATATTTGTACAGATCAGGGACATGCTTAATCTCCGACAACCCTTGTGTTTGTTCTGAGCAATAAAACCAGCCGGAGTCAGAGAGACTGAGCGAGAACAAAGCTTGTTCCTGCTGGATTGAGAGGGGATAACATCAAGGTTGTTTTTCATAAACTCACAAGAGAGGTTTGGATGAAGAAGGTCCTTCAGCTCATTTGATCTCATCCTTCCAGCCTTCCAGAACAATCGTCCTACCAAAGCTGTCAGCCTGGCTCAGTCAGTAGCAATCTCGCTCCGAGGCAGAAACATAGAAACACAGAAACATAAAAACATAGAACATAGGAACAGGATCAGCCCCTTGAGCCTTTCCCCCATTCTATCAGATCACGGCTGATCTGTAGCTCAACCCCAATTACCCCCTTTGCCCCATATCCCCTGATCCCCTGACCTGACAAACATCTCTCCCCATCAGTCTGGACAATGTGAATGGATCCACACAGAATCCACAGCCTTTTGGGGGAGAGAGTTCCAGATCCCCACCGGCCTTTGGGTGAAAACCTGCCCCTGATTTCACTCCTAAATGGCGCGGCTCTAATTTTAAGATGATGCCCGTGTTCTGGATTCCCCACCAGAGGAAACAGTTTCTCTATTCCTCATTCACTCCAAAACCACATCTTTGAACTCGTAGTCGAGGCTGACACTCCATGGTGGTGCTGCGGAAGCGATACATTGTCAAAGGAACCGTCCATCAAATGAGACGTTCAACCCAAGCTCCTCATCTGCCTCTTCACGGTAAGAATCCTGCAGCGCTGTTCGAAAAGAGAAGGGAGTTTCTCTCTGTCACCCGGTGTCCTGGCCGACAATCCCCCCCAAATAAAATTGGTCACTTATTCCATGACTGTTTGTGGGGACGCTGCTGTGTGCAAATTGGCTGCTGCGTTTCGGGCACAAAATATACAGTCAATTCACTTTGCAGTATATCTCGTGAAGTGCTGTGACAGACGTGATAAGCACTATATCAAATGCAAGGATTTATTTATTCATAGCTGATTGTGGGGACATTTCTGTTCACAAATTGGCTGCCGTGTTGCCCCCAAAACACACAGTCACTACACCTTACAGTAAAATCACATGAAGCACTTTGGGACATCTCGACGGCAGGATCAGGCACTGCATGAAATGCAAGGGTGATTATATTATAAGGGGCTGGCTGAATCCTGATTTCCAGGAAATCAGCGCATAATAGAACTGTGTAATGTCACCTCATCCCTGACGGGGAATAAATATGACAAATAGAAGAGAGATTAGCTCCCAACAGGACACTGATGTGGACTGAGNTTTTTTTACACACACACACAGACCGTTGTCAATGGCTGTGAATGTCAAGAAAGTAATCTAGCGAGAGATCAAAGTTAGCTTTGATTCTGTTCTGCTGTAACGTTGATGTCTCGGGATGAAAAGGAGACTCTCTCTCACAGACGGTTACAGATCGAGCCTTCAGCAGCTGTCAAGCACAAAGCACGCGCCTGACAAGTCAACCACCCAGCTAATCAGCTCCAGCCTTGAATATTTCCCAACATAACAGGACGCACGCACTCCCATCCATCACCAGCTACCGGGCTGACTCTGTGAGGCTCGGCTCATACTTACTGCCTCATTAACGCCCCCCCCCACCCACCCACTCTTTGCCCCACTTAACAATAATATTCGATGCAAATGCAATATATTGGATTCACTGAATAATAATAATCCTTCCATTTGATAAAGAGCCTTATCACGTCTTCGAGACGTCCCAAAGCGTGTGTTTTGTGGGCGAAACGCAGCAGCCAATCGCCAAAACAAATGCCAAAAATTGACACACTGCTTAGCTAATTCCGGAGAGTATTAGGCGCAGGTTGGCAAGAGCCAAGGCTTGGGGGGAGCCCAGAGTGTGTGTTGGGGGAACTGTTGGAGTCTAACTGGCTAAACCCACACATAGCTTGACCATTGATATCACCGTCAAGCTTTCCCGCTGCTTGTCCAGCTGGGACCCCCCTCCCCGTTAGTTAGGGCTTTGGCTGTGGGGTTACCAGGAGTTGAGGGGGAGGATTCCTGCCCCCAATGACTGGTCGGCCCTTCAAGATCCTGCTGATGAGCCGGGCCGGGCTGTGCTGTCATCAGCAGTGAGTGCCCTGGGACGCTGTGGCCCCTCTAGGACGAGGGACATGCAGAAGGTTGGAGCGACAGTTCAATCGGGATGTCGTATTGTGCCTCTCTAGAATTCATTCCTCCCCTCTCACCGCCTCCATCCCCAACGCACACACACACACACGGCATCAATGTGAGTCTCCACGTCACTCACCAGGCAGCGTTGTCTTCTCTGCTAATGAAATTGCCAATTTAGCACCAATTTGAGTTGAATTATGAGCATTCTTGCGTGGCGGACTCACACTCGCAAGGAAATGGATTGAGACCACCTGGTAACTGATTTCACATCAGGCTCTTAAACTAACAGAGGCTGGAGACACATCACAACACAGCAGCACAAATTTACATTTATACAGCGGCTTTCACGTCAGCAGGATGTCCAAAACTGCTTCACAGTCCTGGCTTGGTTGGTACCCGGTTCGGGGTGGGAGTCGAGAGGGGTGGGGCGGGGAAGGTTGACCCAAAGCCAACCTGTCAAAGTTGTCGGTCTTGAGACTGATGTTAACCGTTAACATCAACAGTTTGAGTTAATCTGGATTTAGGCTCAGCTCCCAGCGAGAGGAGCAGAGGAGAGGAGAGAGGGAAGGGATGAGGAGAGGAAAGGGGTGGAGAGGGGAGGGAGGGAAAGTGAGGGAAGGAGAGGAGAAGGGGCAGGGGAGGTGACCATAGACATGGTTGAAGAGGTAGAACATAAGGTGGGATTTAAAGATAAGTAAAGTGGGGGCGAGGTGGACGGTAGAGGCAGGGAGTTCCAGAGGTTAGGGGGGTAGTGGCTAAATGCACAGCCATTGGCAGTGGCACTAGGCTCAGGGTTTACACAGCAGGCCCGTGTTAGCTAAACCAAACAGACTTGCCATCACGGGGTCTGTTACACCAGGTGTCAGCCTGGCTCAGTCGGTCTCACTTTTGCCTCTGAGTCGGAAGGTTCCCCACGTCAGGACTTGCAATCACACAGTCTATAGCTGACGTTCCAATGCAGTGCTGGGGGGGAGCTCTGCATTGCCAGAGGTGCCGGCCTTGAGACGAGACGTTAAACTGAGAATCTATACCTTTCTGACTCAGAGGCGAGAATGTAACTTGCCAAGCCATGAACATAGAAAAAGGAGGAGGCCATTCAGCCCCTCGAGCCTGTTCCCCCATTCTATAAGATCACGGCTGATCTGTACCTCAACTCCAATTACCCGCCTTTGCCCCATATCCCTTGATCCCCTGACCTGATAACTGTCTATTGCTTTTTGTTAGGTCAGAGAACGACAGGTTTCCCTCCGCTGTGAGGGATTTGCTTTTACTATAAACTCCTTGTTTTGATCAACAACAACTTGTATCCTTCACGTTGGGCAAGGTCTCGGAGTGCTTATGCCTGCCTGCATATCTATCTATCTATGTAGCCCTCATGCCAGCTTTGACCTCTGCCAAGGTTATGTCACTGACAACAAGCTGAGCACAAGATGGTTGACAGTAACCCCTGTTATCCTCTCTCTGTTCTCCCTGCTGCACTGTAAAGAAATCCCCCTCCTGTCATGTTCTTTAATTACAGTCTATCATGTCCCCCTGACACAGACACGCACACCACCTCCATAAATAATGAGTAGAGTTTTCTTTTCCCCTTTAGTCTGTTTAATGGAGTCCTGTAGCTCAGTGGTTAGAGCACTCGCCTCGCAAGCGAGAGGACCTGGGTTTGATTCCCGGGCAGAGAGAAACGTGGGGCAATATTCCTTACTCCACACACCTCTGTTTACCAGCAGTGAGTAGGAACCCGGTTGTTAGTTCATTGGACCAAAAAAATTGCTTTGGAGGGTATTAATTCCTCCCCCCAAAAAAATGTGGGCCCTCAACCCACGACTGTTTGTGGGACACCGCTTTGCGCAATTGGATGTCTTGTTTCACCCACAAAATATATGGTCTACACTTTACAGTATGTTCTGAGAAGTGCTTGGAGACATCTCGAAAATGTGATAAGGCGCTGTATCAATTATTAATAAGAATCCAGTCGGAACAGAGTGACTTTTCTGTGGTGGGGGAGGAGAGAAAGCTAACATTCGATGCTAAGACTGAAAGGCTGGCTCAAGTTATCACCATTAATTTTGCAGTCGAAGGCTTTAATTCCTAAATAATCTTTGTAACTTTGAGCCCAGAAAATTGCCCTAAATGTAAGTTCCTACGAGAGGAAATTGATGTCTTTGCTACTGTTGATGAGCTTCCTTCACAGCCTCTTAACTGTTCAGTGCCTTAGGACGTCTTTCTGACGTGATGGGCGATATATGAATGTCATTTGTTGTCGCTGATATAAAAAAAATATATAATCGTGTATTTGATACAGGGCCTTATCACGTCTTCGAGACGTCTCAAAGCGCTTCACAGGATTATATTACCCTGGAAAAGTGATCCATCAATCGACTAACAACCAGTTTCCCACTCACTGCTGGTAAACAGGTGTGGAGTAAGGAAACTTGCCCAAAGTTTCGCCCTGCCCGGGAATCAAACCCAGGTCCTCTCGCTTGCGAGGCAAAGGCTCTAACCACTGAACTACAGGAACAGGACTCCACGTGTGTTGGTTAGAGTACTCCCCTGGCAAAAGCATTCGTGATATTGTTGCTGCTCCCAAGATCAGTCGGGAAAGATCTGGGCTCTGAGTTGACCAGTTCTTGGCTTGAGGTTCAATTAGAGGAACAGTTCACCCTTACAAGCCTTAGCAAGAATAAGCAATGAGTTTGGGGGCTGAGGTTGGCCCCAGCGCTGCACATCAGGATGTAATGATATACTTCTCAGTCCCTGAAAGCAGGAGCCTGAGCATTGGGATTGCAGCAGAGTGGCAATGTGTGGCTTAATTGGAACCAATGTCAAAGGTGACAGAGATTGATAGGCGAAGAGGGGAATATGGTGCAAAGTCTCAAGGGGAACAGTAAAGGACTGGTCTGGCTGGGTATCAGTGTCTCACACACACTAATCAGGATCCAGTCACTTCCCAACGGTTCTGATTCAATATCCCGGTGTCCTGGCTGGTGTCCTGTAGCTCAGTGGTTAGAGCTCTCGCCTCGCAAACAAGAGGACCTGGGTTTGATTCCCAGGCAGGACAAAACCTTAGGCAAGTTTCCTTTGCTCCACACGCCTCTGTTAACCAGCAGTGAGTAGGGACACAGTTGTTAGTCGATCGTAGGATCGCTTTTCCGGGGGTAATAATCCCTCAAAATAAATAATAATAATTTAGTCACTCAACCCACGACTGTTTGTGGGACGCTGCTGTGTGTAATTGACTGCTGGCATTTCACTCACAAAATATACAGTCACTACACTTTACAGTATATTTCTGTGAAGCGCTTTGAGACGTCTCGAAGACGTGATGAGGCGCTGTATCAAATGCAAGGATTATTATTATTATTTATGAGGATAATGGTATATTAAACTATTGCAAAATGTGGGATGTAAGAGTATTGATGACTGCACTAACACTCAACCCTGAACTCCTTCAGCTAAGTGATGAATTATTGGAACATTTCATCAAGAAACAATCTTAAACCCATTTGATCCTTTTAATTTGTCATTTGCTCCAGACTGCAGTAAAGGTTCCACGGATATCTGTGTTTGCTTAGCGGTGGTGAACCCGCGTTTTGCATCCACTCACTACACTTTACAGTGTATCCTGTGAAGCGCTTTGAGACGTCTCGATGACGTGATAAGGCGCTGTATCAAATGTGAGGGTTATTATTGTTATGATTGCGTTGCTATTGTCCTAAGATGTCCTGAGAGAAGGAGAACATCATTATTCTGTAGATTTGGTTGAGGCAGAGACTGTCAGGTCTGATGAGGGAGCCTCACATGTTCCCCTTCAGAGGAGAGAGAGAGATGAATAGGTGGTGATACCTGGGACAAATGAGCAGGCAATTGAGTTGGACAAACACTCGTCCTGGGAGGATGAGTTGGGCCTATTGATATGCGGAGCACGTTTCCTGCTTCAGCACAAACTCCAGTGACTGCTCAGGGCTCGTGTGTAACTGGCTATTGACCTGAGGAGGGAAGGGGGTGCACTATTCCCCTCCCCCCCCCACCAGCCCCCACCACCAGTCTGTCTGATCGTTAATCCATCTGCCCACTTGCCCCTCCACCTGATTGCACTCCACCTATAATAATAATAATATTGCATTTGATACAGAGCCTTATCACGTCATCGAGACGTCTCAAAGCGCTTCACAGAATACACTATAAAGTGTAGTGACTGTGTGTCTTTGACCGTGCCTTCAGCTCGCCTCTCGACTCTCTACCCCCTCCTCGCTCCCTCCCTTCCCTCCCCTCCCCCTAACCATTTCCCCCCTGCTCGGGTCCTGACCCAACTGTCCGGCGCCTTGGTACGTCCTCCTGACGTGAAAGGCGCTCTATAAATGAAATCTTGTTGTTGTTGTTGTTTTGTGGGCGAAATGTAGTTTCACCGCTAAGCAAACACAGATATCCGTGGAACCTTTACTGCAGTCTGGAGCAAATGACAGATTAAAGGGATCAAATGGGTTTAAGATTGTTTCTTGATGAAATGTTCCAATAATTCATCACTTAGCTGAAGGATTTCAGGGTTGAGTGTTAGTGCAGTCATCAATACTCTTACATCCCACATTTTGCAATAGTTTAATATACCATTATCCTCATAAATAGTAATAATAATCCTTGCATTTGATACAGCGCCTCATCACGTCTTCGAGATGTCTCAAAGCACTTCATAGAATGTGCAGTAAAGTGTAGTGACTGTATATTTTGTGGACGAAAGGCAGCAGCCAATTACTCACAGCAGTGTCCCACAAACGTCATGGTAAAGAGGTGATGAGCATCTCAGCTCTGGTGACAAAGCCTTGGCGGAGATTACTGGACTATCATTGTCAGGACCATTCTTCACTACCGGCCCCAGTCAGTCCCTGAAAGAGGTGTTTCTGACCAGCATTAAGTTCTTGAGCTGCGATTCCTGGCAGCAGTGACAGAAAGAGACAGGTAACCTGTCCTCCTACAAGGTGATTCCTTGAGCTCAGGGTGCATTGTGCTCTGGTCTATATAATGGCCGCTGAGATGGGCCTGTGTGTCTGTACTTAGTATAAAAGAAACCACGTATCATTATCATAATAATCCTTGTATTTGATACAGCGCCTCATCACGTCTTCGAGACGTCTCAAAGCGCTTCACGGGACACACTGTAAAGTGAATTAACTGTGTATTTTGTGGGTGAAACGCAGCAGCCAATTGCACACAGCAGCGTCCCACAAACAGCCGTGGGTTGAAGTCACCAAATTATTATTAATTTTTTAATTTATTTTTTGAAGAGATTATTATAGGGAAACACACGCACACACGCACACAAACAAACACACACGCGCACAAATACACACACAAATACACACACAAACGCTCAATCACTCAAACACACCCACACACAGTAATAAGGTTGTTGCTCCACATTACACGGAAACCTTTCCTTCAAAAGCGAGCTTTATGTAGATGAAGAAAAAAATTGCGGTGATCCCTGACAACAAAGACATCTCTCTGCAAGAAACCCTTTCAAATAAAACATTGATTGCCCTTTCATATATATATATAAATAAAAGTCATTTTCAGCCTGAATTGATAAGATCGCAAGCTTTCTAATCAATCCATCTCGCCTTTTCACACCCTCCCCTGAATCCTATCTAACTCCGGCACATGAGAGAGAAATATGCATGAGATAGGTTTCTCATCCATCCCGTGGAGATTTTGAACATGTTCCCTGCTTCACTGTTATATCTTCTCGTTGACTCCGACATAAAGCAAACAAGAGGGTAATAAGGAGACGAGGAGTTTCAATCTACAATAATGAAACGTCAGCTGAGAGACGCCACATTCCTTACATTTGATACAGAGCATTTCATGTCGGGAGGACGTCTCTATAATAACAATAAATAATCCTCGCATTTGATATAGCGCCTTATCATGTCTTCGAGACACCTCAAAGCGCTGTAATGTAAAGTGAAGTGACTGTATATTTTGTGGGCCAGACTCGGCAGCCAGTTTGTGCACAGATAAACAGTCGTGAATGAATGACTAGATTATTGTTTGAAGGAATTATTACCCCCGGAAAAGCAATCCACCAATCGACTAACACCCAGGTTCCTACTTACTGCTGGGTAACCAGTGGTGTGTGGAGTAAAGTAACGTAAAGTAAAGTGGTGTCCTGTAGCTCAGTGGTTAGAGCACTCTCTTTGCAAGTGAGAGACCTGAGTTCAATCCCAGGCAGAGGGCGAAACCTTGGGCAAGTTTCCTTACTCCACACAGAGCCTAATAATAATCCCTCCAAAACCACAAACAATAATAAATTGGTCATTTTCAATCTACGACTGTTTGTGGGACATTGCTGTGCGCAATTGGCTGCCGCGTTCGCCCACAAATATACAGTCAATTCACTTTACAGTGTGTTCTGTGAAGCGCTTTGGGACGTCCTCCCGACGTGAAAAGCGCTATATCAAATGCAAGGATTATTATTATTATTATTACCCAAACTTTCGTCCTGCACAGGATTCGAACCCGGATCCTCTGGCTTGAGAGGCAAGCGCTCTACACTGAGCTACAGGACTCCACAGGATGTTTATTTAAGTGCTGGGGATCATGTGGTTCTCTCTGTCCGTCCCCAGTCAGCCATGGGCAAAAGAGCAATCAGTTCACTGACGTATCATCTGCCAAACTGATAGAAACCCATCGCAATGAGTTAGGACAGAGAAAACGTGCAACAGTGTCCATCAAATCCCAATATTTCACAGCCCTCATGTGGTAAACTATGAGGTATCATCAATCTTACTCGACTCTGGATGTCAATAATCTGTGAAGTGCAAGTGTCCGTACTTCAGGAACCATTCAATCAGCGGAACTATTCTCACACTTCACTGAACTCTTATGTCCAGTGACTCACCTTATCTTTTACAGTCCTGTAGCTCAGTGGTTAGACACTCGCCTCACAAGCAAGAGGACCTGGGTACGATTCCTGGGCAGGATGGGATGTTGGGCAAGTTTCCTCACTCCACACGCCTCTGTTTACCAGCAGTCAGTAGGAACCCGGTTGTTAGTCAAGTCGTGGATCGCTTTTCCCGGGGTAATAATCCTTCAAAAAAACAAAAAAACAAATATAATGATAATAATAAGGTGGTCACTCAATCCACGGCTGTTTGTGGGACGCTGCTGTGTGCATTTGGCTGCCGCGTTTCGCCCACAAAATGTGCAGTCAATTCACTTTACAGTGTATTCCGTGAAGAAGTGCTTTGAAACGTCTCGAAGACGTGATCATGCGCTATATCAAATGCCAGGATTATTATTACGGTAGCAATGATGATAACCTTCGCTTGTAATATAGCGCTCTTCACAACGGGAGAGGAAATCTCAAAGCTTTTCACAAGATTTTACTGTAAAGTGCAGCGTTGTTTATGTCAGGTGGATGTCGCAATGCACTGGACAGTCCCAAGATTTTCACCCGAGCTATGGGTTATAGATTTGTGGAGTTTAATGTCAGATTTTAATAATAATCCTTGCAAGTGATACAGCGTCTTATCACATCTTCGAGACGTCTCAAAGTGTTTCACAGAATATTCTGTAAAGTGAATTGACTGTATAGTTTGTGGGCTAAGTGGCAGTCAATTGCGCACAGCAGCGTCCCACAAACAGCCGTGGGTTGAAGTGACCAAATTATTATTGTTTTTTAAATTTATTTTTTGTAACGTTTATAATGTCAGGAAAGTGATCCGCCAATCGATTAATAACCAGGTTCCTACTCACGGCTGATAGACAGAGGCGTGAGAGTAAGGAAACTTGCCTAAGGTCTCGCCCTGCCCGGGAATCAAAGCCGGGTCCTCTAGTTGGCAAGGATCGTGCTCTAAACAGCGCACTACGAAACTTCAAGGATGGGGATGATAGACTCGTGGAGTTTCGTGCCAGATTCTACATGTATTTGCTTTTTCTCTGCTTGTTCTGCCACCTCTGTGGTTACAATGCAAATATCTTACAAACAATGCTTTATTACACTGCTAAAAAAAAAGACCTCTGTGCCTCTCTCCCTCTCTCTTTCTCTCTCACATTAAGTAGTCTGGCTCCTCTCTGCTTGTTAACACAAGCCTACTTTGGAAACCACTGTCTCATGTTTAATTCAGAGAGACAGATTAAAGAACCAAATATTTCAAAATATATTAAGATCTGTGGCACTGCGCTCTCTGTTTGCCTTCAGTGTTCTGTACCCGAAAGACGATGCATAATTTATCAGGATTCCACTACTTCAAAGAGGTGGATCTCTGCTTAGGTTCCAACCACATCGCTTTGAGGACACTCGCTCAGACTCCAAAACAGTCCTGTGTCCAACATACATTTGGCTCTGGTCTCGATTCAAAGCCAGAGACAGATTGTAAGGGGGGAAAGGGGAGGGAGAGAAGCAGGGGAGAGAGGGAGCAAAGGAGAGAGGACCACGGGGTGGGGAGGGGAGAGAAATTGAGGGACAGAGGGGAGGGAGAGAGGCAGGGGGAGAGGGAATAATAATCCTTGCATTTGATATAGTGCCTTATCACGTCTTCGAGACGTCTCAAAGTGCTTCACAGGATATACTGTAAAGTGAATTGACTGTATTTTGTGGGTGAAACACAGCAGTGTCCCACAGACAGTCGTGGGTTGAGAAAAGGAGAGAGAGAGCGAGAGAGAGGAGCACAAGAGAGAAAGAGGAGAGTTACAGAGGGAGCGAGAGGAAGAGAGAGACGCGGGGGAGTGAGAAAGGGGGAGAGGGGGGGAGCAAAAGAGAGAAAGAGGAGCGACACAGTGGGGAGAGAGATGGGGAGAGAGTCAGAGAGAGACGGGGAGAGAGAGAGAGACGCTGAGAAAAAGGGGGAGAGAGAGAGAGAGACAAGGGAGAGAGAAAGGGGGTGAGAGAGAGAGAGATGGGGAGAGAAATGGGGGGAAAGAGAAGAGGGAGAGAGAAATGGAGAGAGAGAAAGGGAGAGAAAGGATTTAGGAGAACCAAGGATTTGGCATATTGTTGAATTCAGTTGTTAACTTTGAAGTCGGGTTTCTGTAATTTCTTGAAAGAAACTGGTAGAAAAAACAGCTTCAAAGTTGAAGCCTTATTTTAAGAAGTTCCAAAAATCTGGATGTTTCAAGACAGTTACATAAGTTGGGTGCCTCGTTTGCCTACAAAATATATGATCTCAGGACTTTACAGTAAAGTACTCCAAAGGGCTTTGAGATGTCTTCCCGATGTAAAAGATATCTCAAAGATCCTCTCACTCGTTTTTAAATCCTTTCATGCCCTCGCACCTCCCTCCCTCTCCCATCTGCTCACCTCCCCCACCCGCTGCCTCCGCTCGGCTGGCTCCGGCCTCCTGTTTGCCCCTCGTCCCCTCCGCTCCACCATCGGTGGCTGTGCCTTCAGGCACTGAACCCCGAAACTCTGGAACTCTCTCCCTCAATCCCTCCGCCTTCCCCCTCCCTCCCCACCTTCAAATCCCACCTGAAGACCTTCCATTTTGATGGTGTTTACGGTCACCTCCCGCCTCCCTCTCCCCCCGGCTCGGGGTCAGACTCCGCCACTGTCAAGCGCTCTGGGACTCTCCCCACGTGACGGGCACTGTGTAAACACAAGTTGTTGTTGTTGAAAGGCACCTTGACAATTTGTTATTGTTCAAATAGAGTCAGTGTGGAATCTGGACCCAGATGAAATCTCTCCCAGAGAGGAGGAGATGGTGGGGGAGGGGGGGAAGGAAAGGCTGCAATCTTATCCCTGCCTTTTGGATGACAACGAGAGCACGATTTATATTCCTTCCGAGCAAAATACTCGACACCAACAGAGGAATTCATCCCTTCCTGGGGCACAGCTGTCATCCACCCACTAGGTTAAGACCACAATATTACCATGAATTAGCATAGATTACCAGGGTCCTCTGCGCTATCGTTCGTCTTTCGGGCACTTTCGCTTGACTGACAGCGAACAAATTAAGCGCCGTTTTGCGAACCAATTTCAAGCTGTTATGTGTGAACAGCAGCTTGTTTGGGGAATGGACCTAAAGGATAGAGATCAATTAAGTCCATCATTATTTGCCCTTAATTGGGAATGTCAAACCAGAAATGTTAACAACACTAATATCAAACAACACCAACAACTTGCATTTATACAGCATCCCTCAGGCAGGGCAGCGTCCCAAAGCGCTTGACAGTGGTGGAGCATGACACCGAGCCGTGGGGAGGTCAAAGAGGAAGGTTTTCAGCGCAACCTGAAGATGGGGAAGGAAGGAGCAAGTAGGAGAGATTGAGGAAGAGTGGCCCCCAATGGTGGAACGGAGGGCACGGGGGGGACAAGCAGGAGGCCGGAGCCAGTCGAGCGGAGGCAGCGGGTAGTGGGTTGTGGAGTAAGCAGATCAGAGAAGGGATTTGAAGGCATGAGTGAGGATCTTGATGACAAAAGGTCATGTGGAGGGTCTTGGGACGGGCTTTGAAGGAGGCAAGGGAGGGGGTGAGGGGAAGGGACTCTGGGATGGAGTTCCAGAGGATGGGGGCAGAGAGGCTGAAAGCCCAACTGCCAAGGTTGGGACAAGCAGTGCGGGGGACATGAAGCAGCCCAGGGTCCTTCAAGGGAGGGGGCAGGTTGGCAGGGTTTTGAAGGGTCACAGAGATAGAGCAGGGCAAGACTGTGGAGGCCTTCAAATTGAGGACGAGGATTTTGAATTCTATCCTTTGGGGGATGGGGAGCCAGTGGAGCCGGGCGAGGGTGGGGGTGATGGGGTCACAGAGCCCGGTGAGGTGTAATACACACTCACACGCACACATAAACATGCACACACACACAAACACACTCCAGGATGCTACCCCATGTGAAGGGCGCTATACAAATGCAAGTTGTTGTTAAACAGGCACGAATACACACGCATCCTTACACAAATACATACACGCACACATACATGTACGTGTGTGCGCTCTCTGTGTCAATGAACACATAATAATAATAATCCTTGCATTTGATATAGCGCTTTTCACGTCGGGAGGACATCCCAAAGCACTTCACAGAACACACTGTAAAGTGAATTGACTGTATATTTGTGGGCGAACGCGGCAGCCAATTGCGCACAGCAATGTCCCACAAACAGTCGTAGATTGAAAATGACCAATTTATTATTGTCTTTGGTTTTGGAGGGATTATTATTAGGCTCTGTGTGGAGTAAGGAAACTTGCCCAAGGTTTCGCCCTCTGCCTGGAATTGGACTCAGGCCTCTCGCAAAGCGAGTGCTCTAACCACTGAGCTACAGGACTCCAGGCTCTGTGCCTGGGTCGCAATTGACTCAAATTGGGTAACACAAGGATGCAAAAGTACAGGAGGAACGTTGTGTTGCCATTGGCAACAGAAGCCACTCGTTTAACTCCAGGTTTGACCTTGGGACGAGTTGTTTGCAACCTGCCTCTTCTCCTCCAACCATAATGAAATCCGTTCAAGGCTTTGACTCTGAGCGTCCTTGCAGCTAATTTGGAACATTGCTTTTATTTATCAATTGCTTCTTTCCTGACCTCTGCTCCCCCCCAGTGTGACTGCCTGCTTGCCTTTGCTGGCTGTTTACTGTGTTTCAGCAGCTCACACCATCTGCAGGTGAATCAACCAGTCCCTGAATTGTTCCACAATCGCTTCACGCTGCCCAGACGATAGGACTTAGCAGATTGAAGAACATATTGCTGTGTCGGCCTTCCCAACTCTTCTCTCCGCAGGCTGCAGATCATCTGCAGCTCGTGTCCTCTCCCTCACCAGACTCCGTGACCCCATCACCCCCACCTTCGTCATCCCCCAAAGGAAATAGTTCAAAATCCTCGTCCTAGCCTTCAAGGCCCTCCACTGCCTTGCCCCTCCCTATCTCTGTGACCTGTTGAGCCCATATCAACCTGTCCACTCCCTCTACTCAGCGGGCTCCAGGGTACTCCATGTCCCCTGCCCGGCCCATCAGCAGTTGGGCCTTGAGCCTCTCTGCTCCCACCCTATGGAACATCCCACAGTCCCTTCGCCTCGCCCCCTCCCTCGCCTCCTTCAAACATAAGAACATAAGAATTCGCTGGCAAAAGAAGACCAAGATCCATCCAGTTCACCTTCCACCATCCTGGCCGTCGCTTGGCATGTCGTGTCCCCAAACTATACCCTATCTCCCCAGATATTATTTTCTTGCAGAAATTTATCTCATTTGTTCTTGAAACTGTCTCAAGACCCTCCTCTTCGACTGCGACTTTGGTCACCCTGCTACCCCCACCCTCTTTTGGCCTCCACCATTCTTGATCTCAACCCCTGCCCGGGTTGACTGTCCAGCGCCTTGAGATGTCCTCCTGACATGAGAGGCACCGTGTAAATGTCACTTGTTGTTGTTGTTAACGTCAGTTCAGTCCATAGCTGGTATTTCCTGATGTTGGGTTTAGAGTCACTCCGGGATTTTGTTTGCTCCCGGTTTTCGTTCTTGTCCATCTGTACCTGTTCAGGTGGATGTTAAAGATCCTGTGACACCATTGGAAAAGGGAAGGGAGTTTCTCTCTCTCTCTTTCCCGGTGTCCTGGACAACAATCCCCCAAATTAAATTGGTCACTCACTCCACGGCTGTTTGTGAGACGCTGCTGTGTGCAATTGGCTGCTGCGTTTCACCCACAAAATGGGCAGTCAATTCATTTTACAATATGTTCTGTGAAGCGCTTTGAGACGCCTCAACTCTGTGATAAGGCGCTATTTCAAATGCAATTATTATTATTATTATTATTATTAAGCACAGAAGAAGGCCATTAAGTGCATCAGGTCTGTGCTGGCTCACCTTTAAGAGCGATCTTTTCAGTTCCATTTATATATCTAGTTTCCTTTTGAAAGTTAATACGGATTTTGCCTTAACTACTGCTCCCGGTGGGACATTCCACATTCTAACTCTGTGAGTAAAAGAATTTCTCCTAACCTCCCCATTTGCTCATTCGCTAGCTATCTTAAATAATAATAATCCTTGCATTTGATATAGCGCCTTATCAAGCCTTCACAGAATATACTCTAAAGTGAATTCACTGAGTATTTTGTCAGCAAAATACGGGAGACAATTGCGCACAGCAGTGTCCCACAAACAGTCGAGGGCTGATTGATTCATTTTATTATTTTATTTTGAAGGGATTATTATCGTCAGAAAAGCGATTCCCCACTTGACTAACAACTGGGTTCCTACTTACTGCGAGGGAAACACCACCAACAACAAGACTACACGTGTAGAGCGCCTTTCACATCGGGAGGACGTCCCAAGGCGTTGGACAGACAGAGTTACGGACTCGAGCTGGGGGTCGGGGATGGGGAGGGTGGATTGCAGGGGGCGATGTAGGGAGATCGAAAGCGCGGTCGAAAAGGAGGGTCTTGAGATGGGACTTGAAGGAGGCAAAGGAGGGGGCAAGATGGAGGGACTGAGGGATGGAGTTCCAGAGGGTGGAGGCAGAGTGGCAAAAGACCCGCCCACCAATAGTCAGGCGAGCAAGGCGGGGACGTGAAGCAGCTGGAGCCCGCTGAGCAGAGGGAGCGAACAGGATGGTAGGGGGTTAGGAGGTGGCAGAGGTAATGGGGAGCAAGACCGTGGAGGGCTTTGAAGGTGAGGACCAGAATCTTGAACTGTATCCCCTGTGTGATGGGAAGCCAGCGGAGTTGTGCGAGGATGGGGGTGATAGGGTCACGGAGCCTGGTGCGGGGAGGACACGGGCGCAGAGTTAGTTCTGGACGATCTGCAGCCTATGAGGTGTGTGGAGTAATGAAACTTTTGTCCAGCGTTCTGCCCTGCCCGGGAATCAAAGCCAGTGAGGCGAGGGCTCTAACCAATGAGCTCCAGGACTAGAAACTGCCTAACGTGACAAATATGAAACCAGACACATAACCTCTAACCCACGAAATATTGGAATATCAGAAAGCGATCGTACAAGTGGGAGTAAAATCAATTGTTCTAAAAACTGCTTGAGAGTCAATAATTCCTCGGTTTGGGGAATGAAGTGTAATTTATTGGAGTGTCAACGTAATTGGGACTAAATGGGATCACACTCTACTCTTGTTCCCACAAGACCTGGGTTTGAATCTAGTCCAAACCAATGTTCCTAACCATTCTTCTCTTTCACTTGTTAAGTAGTCCCACAGAATGCAAAACAATTTACATTTAATTGACACTGATGGCTGAGTGCCTGAGCTGGGGAAGGACGCACTGTAAAATGTAATGACTGGGTTTTTTGTGGACAAACACAGAAGCCAGTAATGTCCCATAAACAGCTATGAAGTGAGCAACCAATTTTATTTGGGGAGATTGTCAGCTAGTTGACTGGGAGAAAGAAACTCCCTCCTCTTGTCAATAGCGCCATTTCTACCGTCGATTTGAACAGCCAGATGGGACCTTGATTTAATGTCTTATCCAAAGGACAGCACCTCCGACAATGCAACACCGCCCCAGCGCTGCATTGCAGTGTCAGCCTACACAGTAGGCCATTCAGCCCCTCAAGCCTGTTCCCCCATTCGATCAGATCACGGCTGATGTGTAGCTCAACTCCAATTACCCGCCTTTGCCCCTTATCCCCTGATCCCCTGACCTGACAAACATCTCTCCCCCTCAGTCTGGACAATGTGAATGGATCCACACAGAATCCACAGCCTTTTGGGGGAGAGAGTTCCAGATCCCCACCGGCCTTTGGGTGAAAACCTGCCCCTGATTTCACTCCTCAATGGCGCGGCTCTAATTTTAAGATGATCCCCGTGTTCTGGATTCCCCACCAGAGGAAACAGTTTCTCTGTAGCTGCTCTATCCAATCCCTTTATTGTGTTAAACACCTCAATCAGATCCCTGTGCTCTTCCAGGATGAATGCAATAAATGTCATGTTTAAAGGCAGTGTTTAGTGGTATATTTACAGCAAGTTATTTATCATTTAAAATGTGTTTATTCACGGTTACTTTTATAAACTGCAATGTAATATAAAATTATAATTAGCATGGCATTATAAAACCTCCCATGCATATTTTTATAGCTGATAGTTAGACGATTGATATTTTTTTGGTCGCTGGGTGTCTGACACACGGGAAATCATCGCTGTGCTTAAAAGTGTCCAAAACAGACTGAGAATTCCATGAATGCCAACTACACATGGAAATTCCCATGTCTGGAATGGAATATCCTTCTCTCTCTCTCTCTCTCTGTCTCTCTCCCTGGAGCGACACCCCCTGCTTACCTAATTCCGGGGAGTATTAGGCACTGGTTGGCAAGAGCCAAGGCTTGGGGGGAGCCCAGAGTGTGTTGGGGTAACTGCTGGAGTCTAACCGGCTAAACCCACACAGCTTGGCCATTGCTATCACTGTCTGGCCAAGCTTTCCCGCTGCTTGTCCAGCGAGGACCCCCCTCCCCGTTAGGGCTTTGGCTGTGGGGTTAACAGGAGCTGAGGGGGAGGATTCGCTGCCCCCAGTGACTGGTCGGCCCTTCCAGGTCCTGCTGAGCCGGGCCGGGCTGTGCTGCCATCAGCAGTGAGTGCTCTGGGACCCTGCGGCCCCTCCTGGCTCAGGAACCGGGACTAGAGAGAGAGAGAGAGAGAAAGAGGCATAGGACTCGTTTCTGAGGGAAACTTGTTTTTGAGAGGGGATTGAACTCACATTTTTCTGACTCAGAGGCGAGAGAATTTCCGACTGAGCCAGGCTGACACTTGTGTCCAGAAATAGGATTGTGGAGGGAAAGGGGGGGGGAGGGAGATAATGTAACAGCTGCAATAGCAATAGGAGCGGAGGAAATAAATTCAGATACTGGTGATAAATCCACACACGCACGGTGTAAATTATATTAATTACTCTAAATTGCTGACATCAATTAAAACTAGTCCTGAGACAAAGCCTCTGAAGAAGAATTGATGCCCTAAAACTGAATGTCTTATAACAGCTGTTATTTTTTTTACTTCAAACCATCTCAGTGCAAATAACGTAGAGAACGGGGCAAAGCTTGTAAGTGGGGCAATTGCTCCAAGGTACAGCAGGGCAACAGGGTAGGAAGGAAGGGTAGGAAGATCCAGAATGTGTAATAATAATAATAATAATAATCCTTGCATTTGATATAGCGCTTTTCACGTCGGGAGGACGTCCCAAAGCGCTTCACAGAACACACTGTAAAGTGAATTGACTGTATATTTGTGGGTGAAATGCGGCAGCAAATTGCGCAGAGCAGCGTCTCACAAACAGCCGTGGATTGAGCCACCAAATTATCCTCCAATCGACTGACATCTGGGTTCCTGCTGGTAAACAGAGGGGAATTGGTTGCAGTGTGTCAGGTTTGCTCTCCTCTGAGCTCACTCTGGCCTCCCATAGATCCTGACAACAACAGACCAAGAGTGTCGCCAAGCATTTATTATAACAAAGGGGAAATCTTTCATCACCTTTCGTCAAAGTCATGGCCTCTTGCTCATGGGCTTCATGTAAACTTGTCCTTTTACATCAAAGGAATCTCTCTCTCTCTCTCTCTCTCGCTCACTCCCTTTCTTGCTCTTTCTCTCTCTGTCTTGTTCTCTTTCTATCTCTTTCTCTCCCTCTCTCATTCTGTCCTTCTCTCATTCTGTCTCTCTCTCTCTCTTTATCTCCCTCTCTCATTCTCTCTCTTTCTCTGGGTCCCTCATTCACTCTCTGACTATCGCTCTCTCTCTTTTGGTTCCTCTCTTGTATGCTCTATAGCATTGTCCAGCACCTTGGGATATCTTCCTGATGTGAAAGGTGCTTTATAAATGCAATTTGCTGTTGCTGCTGCTGTTGTTGTGGCTGTACAGTCTATGTAAATGAACATAAAGTTGTGCTATAAACGCCCTCTCATGTCTTTGAAATGTTTCAGAGGTCCTTTTGCCATATGGCGAGCAAAATTTGCTTTCCTAATTTATGGCATGAAAGAAATACACTTCAAGAGATTCGGCAAGAGGAGATGAAAGTGAGCGCACAGCTGTTCCCAGGTGTTGGCACGGACTCTCGGGCAGGGCTGTTTATCACCCGTTGGAAGACATTTTGATATCCTCACTTCCTTATTCTCTTAAATGAAACTTGACATCAAACATCCTAACAGCCCCCTCCTCTCAGCCCACCGGGGAGAAGGGATGGTGTGTGTGCGTGCGCCGAGGTGGGGGAAAGTGTGAATCCACTCCCCAAGAAACCCTCGCTCCATCATTTCTCCATCCTCTCACCAGATGTTAGCCTCAGCTCAGTCAACTGCGCACTCGCCTCTGAGTCAGAAGTTCCAAACGCTAATTAAAACCCTCATAATAGTAATAATAATAATCCTGGCATTTGATACAGCGCCTTATCAAGTCTTCGAGATGTCTCAAAGAGCTTCACAGATTATACTGTAAATTGTAGTGATTGTACTTTTTGCGGCACCAATTGCGCACAGCAACGTCCCACATGGGATTGAGTGACCACAATTTTTTTGGGAGGAATTATTACCCCCAGAAAGCAATCCAATCGACTAACAATCAGGTTCTGCTAGGTAAAGAGGTGTGTGAAGTAGGAAACTTGCCTAAGGTAAGGTCTCGCCCTGCCCAGGAATCGAACCTGGGTCATCTCGCTTGCGAGGCGAGGGCTCAACCTAATGTGGTATGGGACTCCATAATGTTTTACTCAAACAGAGGTGCTGTGCTAGGGGTGGATGGCTAGGGGTGGATGGCTAGGGGTTGAGGGCCAGGGGTGGATGGCTAGGGGTGGATGGCTAGGGGTTGAGGGCCAGGGGTGGATGGCTAGGGGTGGATGGCTAGGGGTGGATGGCTAGGGGTGGATGGCCAGGGGTGGATGGCTAGGGGTGGATGGCTAGGGTGGATGGCTAGGGGTGGATGGCCAGGGGTGGATGGCTAGGGGTGGATGGCCAGGGGTGGATGGCTAGGGGTGGATGGCTAGGGGTGGATGGCTAGGGGTGGATGGCCAGGGGTGGATGGCTAGGGGTGGATGGCCAGGGGTGAATGGCCAGGGGTGGATGGCTTGGGGTGGATGGCTTGGGGTGGATGGCTAGGGGTGATGGCTAGGGGTGATGGCTAGGGGTGATGGCTAGGGGTGATGGCTAGGGGTGATGGCTAAGGGTGATGGCTGGGGGTGATGGCTAAGAGTGATAGCTGGGGGTGATGGCTAAGGGTGATGGCTGGGGGTGATGGCTAAGGGTGATGGCTGGGGGTGATGGCTAAGAGTGATAGGTGGGGGTGATGGCTAGGGGTGATGGCTAGTGGTGATGGCTAGGGGTGATGGCTAAGGGTGATGGCTGGGGGTGATGGCTAAGAGTGATAGCTGGGGGTGATGGCTAAGGGTGATGGCTGGGGGTGATGGCTAAGGGTGATGGCTGGGGGTGATGGCTAAGAGTGATAGGTGGGGGTGATGGCTAAGGGTGATGGCCAGGGGTGATGTCTTGGGGTGATAGCCAGGGGTGATGACCAGGAGTGATGGCCAGGGGTGATGTCTAGGGGTAATGGCCAGGGGTGATGGCCAGGGGTGATGTCTAGGGGTGGATGGCTGTTCCAATTATTTGTAATGGTCTTCCCGTCTGCTCAGCACAAGCCTCTTACACACAGAGAACAATCCACATTGATACGTTCCTTTCATGTCGGGAGAATCTCAAAACGCTTTGAAGTTCAACTCCCCTCCCATTGTTTGAGGCGAGTGCCAGAGGTTCAGGGAATAGTGGCCGCAAACACAGCCGCTGATAACAACAATAACAACTTGCACTTACATAACACCCCTCACGACCCGCAGGACAGAGGTGGAGCCCGACACTGAGCCGGGGGGGAGGGGAGAGGGGAGGTGACCGTAGCACGGTCGAAGAGGAAGGTCATCAAGCGCGATCTGAAGACGGGAAAGAAAGGAGCAAGATGGAGGGATTGAGGGAGAGAGTTCCAGAGTTTCGAGGTGTCGTGGTTGAAGGCCAATGGTGGAACGGAGGGAACCAGGGACAAAAAGAGGCCGGAGCCAGTTGAGCGGAAGCAGTGAGTGGTGGAGTTGGGGGGTAAGAGATCCGAGAGATAGGGAGGTGCCAGGGCATGAAGGGATTTGAAAATGAGATGAGGGAGGGAGGGAGTGAGTCAGGTGAACTTTAAAGATCTCGCTCTGCACGGTCTTCAAAAACAGCGTCTTATTTTTCAGGCTCTACATGATGTTCTTTCTTAAATGTAGTCGTGGAACTTTGGCGACAGTACAGAGAGAAAATTACAGTTTTTAAAATGTCTTTGAAGGTCCGTGTTTCCCACTAAGTGAGCAGTAATCAGACTGGAGTGGAATGGAGTGGAGTGTTGTGGAGTGCTGTGCAGTTGTGGAGGATTGTTGCTTGAAGAGCCTCGCTGTGGGTTGGCACATTACGAGCAACATGAGAAGAGAGCACAAGCTGCTCAACGTAGCACAACGGCTCCTCTCGCAGGGCAGACAGACCCGTCCTCGTGAGTCAGTCCCCACACATAAATAATAATGTGGTCACTTCAACCCACCAGTGTTTGGGGGACGCTGCTGTGCGCAATTGGCTGCTGCGTTTCGCCCAAAAAATATACAGTTGATTCCCTTTACAGTGTATCCTGTGAAGCGCTTTGAGACATCTCAAAGGCGTGATGAGGCGCTGTATCAAATGCCAGGATTATTATTGTTAACTATGTATTTTGTGAGTGAAACGCGGCAGCCAATTGCACACAGTAGTATCCCACAAACAGTCGTGGATTGAGTAACCAAATATTTTTTGTTTAAGGGTTATTCCCCCCAGAAAAGTGATCCACCGATCGATTAACAACCGGGTTCCTACTCACTGCTGGTAATCAGAGGGGTGTGGAGTGAGGAAACTTGCTTAAGGTTTCGCTCTGCCTGGAAATTGAACCCAGGTCCTCTCGCTTGCGAGGCGAGGGCTCTAACCACTGAGCTACAGGACTCACAGAGGTGTACTACAATAGAACTAGGGATCGAGTAAATCCAGAACAATACATTAGGATGCAACAACAACAACAACAAATTGTATTGATACGGCGCCCTTCACGATGGGAGGATGTCCCAAGGCGCTGGACAATGAGGGATTTGCACTTGAGCTGGGGGTTGGGATCAGAGAAGGGTGATGGGCAGGGAGGGTGGAGGAGGGAAGATGACTGAAGGCATTACCAAAGATATAGCACATTACAACAACATCTGGATACCTCAAACTGCGTCACAAGTTTTTACTGTGAGGCGCAGTCACTGTGTTTTGTAGGCAACCGTGGCAGTCAATTTGAACAGAGCAACGTCCCACAAACAGCTGTGAAGTGAGTAACTGATTTTATCCGGGGGATTGTGTTGGTCAGGACACTAGAAGAAAATCCCTGAGCTCGGATTAGCATCTCACCTGAAGGACGGTGCCTCTGACAATGTGGCAATACCCCCAGCACTGCACTGGAGGGTCAGCCTGGACAACGGGAGCTCAGAGTCTTGAGGTATGGGCTTGAACGCATGGCCTTTGTCTCCTTTAGCTCAATGGTTAGACACTTCACCTCGCAAGCGAGAGGACCTGGGTTCGATTCCCGGGCAGGACGAAACCTTAGGCAAGTTTCCTGACTCCATAAGCCTCTGTTTACCGGCAATGAGTAGGAACATGTTTGTTAATCGATTGGCGGATACGTTTGTGGGGGAAAAGGGAAGGATATAGAGATATAGCTAGTGAATCTTTGTCAGGTAGTCAGAGCGTTGCATTTCTGGAGGAAGTCAACTGAGTAGAACACACGCCTCTTAAGCAGTGCTGGTCGCTTATATCATCAATCAAACCTGCTCAGCTATCATTTCTGGCTATGACAAATGTTCAGGAAGACAAGAAATGTCTTTATCTATCAGCGCTTTGTGGCTTCCATCGTTCAGCTCCACTTACACGTGGCTCTTATTTTCCACTGTGTCAAGTCTTAACAAATACAGATTGACACTCAAATTGCTTCACAGGGTTTGCCTGTAAAGTGCAGTGACTGTGTGGTTTGTAAGCGAATGCAGCAGCCAATTTGGAGACCTGTGGCATAGTGATTAGTACTCTCACCTCAAGACTCTGGGTTTAATTCCCAGGTAGTAACCTTAGACAAGTTTCCTTACTCCTCACGCCTCTGTTTACCCAGCAGTAAGTAGGAATCTGGTTGTTAGTCGATTGGCGGATTGCTTTTCCTGGGGTAATAATCCCTCAAAAATTATAATGTGGCCACGGCTGTTTGTGGGAAGCTGCTGTGCGCAGTTGACAATATATTCTGTGAAGCGCTCGCCACATATACACACATACATATACATATACATATATGTATGTACCTCTGTGTACTTCTCAACGACATGAAAGGCGCGATATCAAAGGCAAGTATTATTATTATTAGCAATAGTATCAGCAACCTTCTGACTCAGAGGCGAGAGCACTCACACACACACGCACAGACTGGCAATGGTTGACAAAAGATATATTACTGTATAAACCATACAGTGTTGAGTGATAAGCAATGGATCTGTGGGGAGAACGTTGTCGAAAATATCATCATCCTCTTGAGGAGAAACAAGAGATGGAGCTGGTGGCAGAATGAAATACCATCGCAGGCCGTATTGTGTGAGGATCTCACTCCCCTGGAGAAGCTCTTTGAAATCTATGATTTCATTTGTGCTGAAAAAAATGTCACTGGAACTGCTGGGAATTTTGAAACCTCAGAATATATTGTAAAGCCTTTAATATGAGTTTTTGTGTGTATGTGGGGGAGAGAGAGAGAGAGAGAGAGGGAGTGAACGCATGTGATCTCAACTGATATGGCTTCTTTTGCTTGTATTAAAGGTCAGCCGGGTGTCTGACATGGAAATCCATCACCGCTGCTTAAAACTATCCAAACCAAACTGAGATTTGCCCACATCCCACCTACACATGGAAATCCCAGAGATAGATTGTTGGACTGGAATGCGCTCTCTCTCTCTCTGGTCTAACCAGCTAAAACCACATAGTTTGCCATTGATATCGCTGTCTGGCCAAGCTTTCCCGCTACTTGTCCAGCTGGGACCACCCCACCTTTTACGGCTTTGGCTGCAGAGTTACCAGGAGTCAGGCTCCGCTACTGTTAAGCTCTCTGAGTCGCTACCCTGGGTGGAGGGCGCTACCTAAATAAAAATTGTTGTTGTTTAGGAGGAGGATTCCCTGGTCGGCCCTTCCAGGTCCTGCTGCTGAGCCGGGCCGGGCTGTGCTGCCATCAGCAGTGAGTGCCCTGGGACCCTGCGGCCCCTCCTGGCTCAGGAACCGGGACTACAGACCGGCACAGGGTGTGGGGGGAGGGGGTCGATTCCCTCATCCAGTTGCCAAACATGTCACCTTGGGGCCAGTTCAGCTCCAAAGAGACTTACCTCCACCACACCCCCCCACCCCCTCCCCCTCCTGCAGGAAAATACTCCTTGGCAAAACTAGTGGAAGGGTAAAATAACCCTCATGTCTGATACAGCGCTTTCATGTTGGGAGGATCTCTCAAAGAGGATCACAGAGCTACCTTTAAATCCCCCCTTGAGACCTCTCGCTCCCCATTCTCCCTCACTCGGCATCTACATCTAACCCGGCAACTGTGCAATGTTCCGAGGCGATATCCTGCGTGATCTCAGGACGTTGTTGTTGTTGTTGTTGACTGTACATTCTGTGGGTGAACACAGCAGCCAATTTGCACAGAACGTCCCCACAAACAGTCGTGAAGTGAACAAACAATTGTGTATGGAGTTGGCGAGGGATGAATAGTCAATCCAATTTGCAGTCCCTTCTGTGAAGCTTTTTGAGACGGCTCAACAATAAGGCGTTATGTCAAATGCAAGGATTATTATTGTTATTAACGACAGTGGCGGAGCCTAACACCGAGAGAGGGGAGAGAGGGGAGAGAGGGGAGGTGGTCGAAGGTGCGGGCGAAGAGGAAGGTCCTCAGGTATGGTCTGAAGACGGGCAGAGTGGGGGCAAGACGGAGGGATTTAGGCAGAGCGTTCCAGAGAGTGAGGTGTAGTGGCTGAATACCAGCACGAGGCTCCTAGCTCTCTACGTTACTGTTACAGCAAACGCAGGCAACGGATGAGATGTATGAAGGGAATACAAATCCACAGCACAGCTTGAGCTTAAAAATAGCCTCAGTTTCTGATGCCAGGCAGCAGCGCAGCCCAGCACTCACTCCACGGAGGAAACTCAGGCGCGTATCAGCTGCCGCTTTCATCTACAAGACGCACAGTCACTACATTTCACGATAAAACTCATGTGAAGCTCCTTGAGACGTCCTCCCAAAAAGCGCTGTTCAAATACAATGATTGTTAACAATAGTAATCCTCCCATTAGGCGCTGTTTCAAACGTAAGGATTATTTATTTAACGAACTGGTAAGTCCACACTGACCTCTCTCTCCGCACAGCAAAATGCCTGTGAACCTTTTAAAAGCTGTTTGTTGATAGCTGTCAGAGCCAATGACTTTGTTTTCGAGAAAAGAAATCACGGCGCAGCAGGGGGAATAATCCCAAAGTAAAGATTTGTACAAACAAAGTAGAGTTTCACACGCTTCAAAGCACCTGTCAGATTCTCGCCTTGTAATAGACGTCTGCTGTTCAACTGAAATATAACTGAAAAAGCCATCGAGGTTACAGCGAGAACTGGGCATTAGAGCATCACTGGGCTACATGGTATTTACACACACTGTACACATACACTCTCACTGTATACACACATATACACACACTCACGCTGTATACACATACACACTTACTGTACAACAACAACAAGATTACATTTGTATAGTGCCTTTCACGTCGGGAGAATGTCCCAAAGACACATATACACACACTCACACTGTATGCACATACACACTCACTTATACACACATACTGTATACCATACACACTCACTGTATACACACACACATACACACACACTCTCACTGTATACACACACACACTGTATAAACATACGCAAATGCACTCTCACTGTATACTGATACGTACAAACACTCACACTGTATACACATACACAAAAACACTCACACTGTATACACATACACAAAAGCACTCACACTGTATACACATACACACTCTATACACATACATACACTGTATACACATACATACACTGTATACACATACACTGTATACACATACACTGTATACACATACACTGTATACACATACACTGTATACACATACACTCACAATACACACACATACACCTCACTGTATACACATAGAAACACACACTGTATACACATACACACAAACAAACACACTGTATGCACATACACACTGTATACACATACACACTATATGCACATACACACACTGTATACACACACACTGTATACACATACTGTATACACATACTGTATACACATATACACACTGTATACACATCCATACATTCACACTGCTTGGCTCTCTGCTCAAGTGAGGCTCTGGCAAGGCTTTATACGGGACTCAAACAAAAGTTTCCACTGGTCAGCAAATTTATTAATCCCCAACACTTGGCCTATGATTGACTGCTAATTGACTTGTTTGCCTGCTTCCATATAAGGTTGCCTCTACCTCAAGATAGGTTTCCCACTCGTCTCCTGAATGAAAGAGTTCTCTCTTGCTCTCTGGTATCTCTCTTACTGAAAAATTCCCACTCTCACCAAATTCCTTAACAGAATTCTCATTCTGCTGCACCTCACTCAGTGCCCTCCTCACGCTGCTGGGCTCTCTGCTCATTTGATCTGAAACAACTTTAATGATAATCTCTATCTTTGACGCAGCACCTTTCACGAGGGGAAGATATGCCAAAGCGTTTCACCAGGACTTACTCTAAAGTGTAGTAACTGTGTGTTTTGTGGGCAGACTCAGCGGCCAGGTTGCGCACAGCGATATCCCCACAAGTAGCGATGAAGTGAGTGACAGAANTTTTTTGCCTGTGCAGAGGCCAAGGCTGTTTCCCTTTGGAGCCGGAGGATTTAGTTTAATCCCCCAAGAGGTAATCTTGAGCAAAAGAGGCTGTTAATCCATCTGTACCTGTGTAAATTATTGATATACCTGGCTGAGATGTAAAAGTGTATTACCAGGTAAAACCCTGGGAGAGATTAGACTGACTGTGGCTGGTAAGTGACTGAGCCAACAGCCAGTAACCAGTGATTGATCACCCTGTGCTTGTTGGTTGCGCTCGAAATTAGTTAGCCTTCAGTTGTCGCTGAGGTGACTACCAGCCAAGGCAAAGGTGATGGCGATGAGGAATTGCAATGCAAGTGTTGGTGAATTAGCTGAAAGAGAGCAAAAGGGAGGCTGGAAAATCGCAATGTTTCTCAACAGGACCCAGGAAGAAGATCATAATAATCCTTGCATTGGATACAGCGCCTTATCACATCGCTGAGACATCTCAAAGCGCTTCACAGGATATACGGTAAAGTAGATTGACTGTATATTTTGTGACGTAATGAAGGGACCCTGAACGTTACTGGGTTAATTGAAAGCTCAGTGGTTAGACAATTGCCTCGCAAACGAGAGGACTTGGGTTTGATTCCCGGGCAGGAAGAAACCTTCGGCAACTTTCCTTACTCCACGCACCTCTGTTTACCAGAATGTAAGTAGGAACCCGGTTGTTAGTCAATTGGTGGATTACTTTCCGGGGATAATAATCCCTTCGAAAATAATAATAATAATTTGGTCACTCAATTCACGCCTGTTTGTGGGCAAGCGAGGCAGCCAATGTGGGCAGAGCAACAAATCTGAAAGTAGAATTGATCGAATATTTTATGGAAAAATCACAGCAGCCAAATGCGCACATCAGTGCCCCACAAACAGTCATGGATTGAGTCACGTTACCCCACGTTTAGGGCGCTGTGTAAATTTGAGGTCAAAGTCCTGACACGGGGGTGAAGGGGGGGGGCTTGAACCTACAACCTTCTGACTCGAGGGCGAGACGGCTACCCACTGAGCGAGGCTGGCACCAGCTGCTCTTCCACACAAAGCAAACAGTTGCTGTCGTGCAAGGCTGAACCTTACTGAACAAAGCTGAGTCTTGGAACGTGGAGCAAACAGTACAGATGGCAACGCTGGTGGGGTCTATGAATTGTTGCCCTCATTAACTAACGATCCGTTAACAATAATCGTGTGGGACTTAACAGATCCCATCGTCTGCAAACACTACGAGGCCGCATTCTCGAGGAGTTAAGTTTGATTTATAATGTCGTTAACAAGCCAAGCTCGGCTGGTTGGCCATTTTCCTCCAAGTGCATCAAATAACCTTTGCGAAACGTTACAGTGCACTTTGGCACATCGGGTCTCAGCATGGCACTTTTCAGTGACATCTTGTAGCTCAGTGGTTGGAGCACTCGCCTCACAAGTGAGACCCGGGTTCAATTCCCGGGCAGCACGAAATGTTGGGCCAGTTTCCCTACTCCACACGCCTCTGTTTACCCGGCAGTAAATAGGAACCTGGTTGCTAGTCGATTGGTGGAACACTTTACGAGGGTAATAATCCCTCCAAAAAAAATAACAATAATGTGGTCACTCAATCCATGACTGTTTGTGGGGACGTTGCTGTGCGCAATTGGCTGCCACGCTTTGTCCACAAAGTATAGTCAATTCACGTTACAGTATATTCTGTGAAGCGTTTTGAGACGTTTCAAAGGCTTGACCAGGTGCTGCATCAAATGCAAGGATTATTATTATTATTGTTATTACTATTATTATAGCACCAGGGGATCTTGAACATGCTGAACAGACACAGCCGGGACCTTGGTTTAGCATCTCAATCTGGAGAACGGCACCTCCAACAAGGCAACACTCCCCCCAGCCCTGCACAGAAAGTCACCCTAGACAGAGCTCAGAATCACTGCGGTAGAACTTGAGCCCACAACCTTCTGACTCGGAGGCGAGAGTGAGCGCGAGTGACTGAGCCAGGCTGAAACCAGGCACTGACTGACAGGCCAGTGGGAATAGCTCCTCCACATTAAAGTTATGGTGGGGAGAGGGGGGAATGGGGGTAGGTGACACTGGGCTTACGTTGTACGTGTGTATATCTCCCCGACTCCACCCCCCACTCCCTCTTGTTGACACACTCTAAGGAGCAGAAAGGTGGTATTGAACCTGTTGAAAGCTGATAAATGTCCCCATTGCTTGGCCTGGGAATATACATTAACCCTGGCTCCTGACAAGACTCCCATCTGCTGAAACCTGCCCGTGGAAAATCCATCCATCGTCCTGGCCTACTCTATACCTGCAGCTCCAACATGTCTGGCTGTAATATTCTGAGTGTCCATCATCGCAAGAGCTCTCTCTCCCTCTCACACTCACTCTCGCTTTCTCTCTCTCTTGCTTCTCGTTCTTGTTCGCTCACCCCTGGCAATTTCCAACAGTCAACTGTACTCATTGTTCGTGGAGAGTGTGAGAGAGTGTACGAGAAAGTGTGAGAGAGAGTGTGGGAAAGATAGTTAGAAAGAGTGTAAGAAAGAGTGTAAGAAAGAATGAGAAAGTGTAAGAGAGTGAGAGAGAGTGCGTGTAAGAGACAGTGAGAGAGAGTGGGTGTGTATTTTACCCAGAGGGTAATTAATGACTGGAGCAGGGATTGCTAGGGAAGGCTGAGGCCAGGACACTGGGAACTTACATGTGTAGGGATGGGGGGGATGTCTGACACATGCAGAAACCCATCACCGTGCTTAAGAGAATCCAAATCAAACTGAGCATCCCATCTACACATGGAAATTCCTGTGTATTGGAATAGAATGCGCTCTCCCTCCTCTCTCTCCCCCCCCTCTCTCTCTCTGGAGGGACGCCCCCTGCTTACCTGATTCTGGAGAGTATTAGGCGCAGGTTGGCGAGAGCCAAGGCTTGGGGGGGAGCCCAGAGTGTGCGTTGGGGTAACTGCTGGAGTCTAACCAGCTTCTTATTCTGTTAAAAACCACCTTGATGCAGTGATGGAGGATGGCAGGGCAGGTATTCTGGAGAGATAACAACAGATGGTCCGAAGGGTCTTCTTCATCCAGACTGACCTTATGATCTTGTGCAGTCCAGGCTCCAGCAATGCACTGTGGAAGACTCTGTCCTTTAAACGCAGACACCATCTACCTTAGGTTCCTTAGGTGGGCTTTAAAAAAGACCCCAAAGTAAATGTGTCGGTCTGGCTCAGTTGATTGCTCTCTCACCTCTGAGTCAGAAGATTGTGGGTTCACCCCCCACCCCCCACTTTGGGAGCTCACAGTTTAGACTGACACTCTTTAACCATGCTTTCAGTCATCTTCCCACCCCCCACTCTCCTCAAACCAGCCCACCCCCACCTCCTCGGCTCCCACCCCCAACTCGGGTGCCCAGCCAGGTTTGTTAAGCACCTTGGGATGTCCTCCTGACGTAAAAGGCCCTGTTTTAATGTAAATTCGTATTGCGTTATAATAATAATCCTTGCATTTGATATAACGCCTGATCACGTCATCAAGATGTCCCAAAGCGCTTCACAGGAGTTAATGTCAAGTGTAGTGACTGTGTGTTTTGTGGGCGAACACAGCAGACAATTGCGCACAGCAACGATCCCTTAAACAGCCATGTAAAAAGAGACCGATTTTATCTGGGGGGCGGGAGGGGGGGATTGTCAGCCAGAAGACCAGGAGAGAGAGAGAGAAACTCCTTTCTCTTTTCCAACAGGGCTGTGGGATCTTTAACGTCCACCTGAACAGGGCACGGACGGGGAGTGAGGTTCAACATGTCACGGCGAAGGGCATATTGAGGTTTGCTGCTTTAACACACTCCGAGCACAAGCTGTGCGCGTGTCATCCCTGTTACATGATCCATTGCTATCAGTATAGAACGTTCCATCTCATTACACTGTGAAGCGTTCATCCTCCCGCTTGACTGTCCACCACAGCGGGAAGCTCTCTGCCTTCGGGAATCCCATTGTCCCAAGATAACTGAGCAGGAGCCTGCTGGGCATCACGGCTGAACAGGTCACACAGAGACCTACTTAACATAGGGTGGAGTCCTGTGGCTCAGTGGTTAGAGCCCTCGCCTCACGAGCAAGAGACCTGGGTTTGATTCCCGGGCAGAGCAAAACCTTAGGCAAGTTTCCTTACTCTACACCTGTTTACCAGCAGTGAGTAGGAACCCAGTTGTTAGTCGATTATCAGATCGCTTTCTGGGGGTAATAATCCCTCAAAAAAAAATAATAATTTAGTTACTCAATCCACGACTGTCTGTGGGACGCTGCTGTGCGGAATTGGCTGCCGTGTTTCGCCCACAAAATACACAGTCAATTAATTTTACAGTATGTTCTGCAAAACAGATTGAGAGTCTCGAAGACGTGACAGGAATTATGAAGCACTCCTGTCACACTGCCTGTAGGGAGAGAGGACAAAATTGATAAGAACAGCACCTTATCACATCTTCGAAATGTCTCAAAGTGCTTCACATAAAGGAGACTATCTTACAGGGTGGGGGGTGCGGGTGGGAGAGTCAGTGGGGTCTCCATGGAGCTGAGCTGGCTCCAGAGGGCCCGCAGTGTCCCAGGGCACTTACTGCTGATGGCAGCACAGCCCGGCCCGGCTCATCAGCAGGACCTGGAAGGGCCGACCAGTCACTGGGGGCAGGGAATCCTCCCCCACAGCTAAAGCCCTAACTGACTAACGGGGAGGGTGGTCCTAGTTGGACAAGCAGCGGGAAAACAGTGGGAAAGTTGACCATAGGAAGAAGAAGAAGGTCTTCAATGCAATCTTCAAGTGGGGAAGGAGGGGGCAATGTGGAAGGTTTGAGGCAAGGAGTATTGGGGTGTAGTGGCTGAAAGCGCGGCCACCGATGGAGAAGCGGAGGGGACGAGGGATGTGAAGGAGGTTGGGACCAGCCGAGCGGGTAGTTAGTGGGGTGTGAGCAGGTTGGAGAGGTGGGGGAGGTGCAGGGCATGAAATGATTTGTGCATAAGTGTGAGGATCTTGAAATCGATGCATTCTGTGATAGGGAACCAGTGGAGCCTGGCGAGGCCTGGGGTGATGGGCGTACGGAGTTTGGAGCGGGTGAGTACTTAGGCAGCGGAGTTTTGAATTACTTGTGGATAGAAGAGTAGGGAGACCAGCAAGGTGAGCCTTGGAATAATAATAATAATAATAATCTTTGCATTTGATATAGCACCTGATCTGGTCTTCGAGACGTCTCAACGCACTTCACAGAATATACTGTAAAGTGTAGTGACTGTGTATTTTGTGGGCGAAACACGGTAGCCAATTGCACACAGCAGCGTCCCCACAAACAGTCATGGATTGAATGACCAAATTATTTATTTTTGATGGGATTATTTCCCCAGAAAAGCGACCCGCCAATCCACTAACAACCGGGTTCCTACTCACTGCTCGCTAAACAGAGGTGTGTGGAGTAAGGAAACTTGCCCAACGTTTCCTCCCGCCCGGGAATCAAACCCAGGTCCTCTCGCTTGCGAGGCGAGGGCTCTAACCGCTGAGCTACAGGAATCATAAACGAGACGGGAGGTGACGAATGCGTGGTTTCGGCTGTGTTGGGGCTGAGGTATGGTTGGAGGCCGGTGATGTGACCGGGGTAGAGTAAAGCTCTCCTGGTTGTTGGGAAGTGATTTTAGATGTGATTTAAAACTCACTATAATAAGAGCGTTTTGTTCCCGGGCAGGATATATTATAATCATGTCGACAGGAGCAGTCAGGGAGATAAGTGAGAGCTTTAATATTATCAAACGTAATGGAACAATTAAATGCATCCTTTTCGTCTCTGTGACACATCTCCTGTGTGTACAATGTCCTTACAATCCAGAAACTCTTTACTACCCTTCTTCTCTCCCTCCCCCTCCTCCGTCTCTCCCCCCTCCCTTTTTCATGTCCAGAATTTACCATTTTTATTGAACGGCAAATAAGAATCAATCTCGCTCGAGCTACAGTTCTCTCAGTGGGGATTCTGCACAGCAGTGAAGTTTCAGGAGAAAGGCTTCCTCAAAGCTGAAAGTGAATTGCATCATTTTCAATAAAGGTAATGTCTCAAAGCACTATATGCAGCCTCTTTGCCTTTGAAGCTCCACTGGCTTCCTAGAATAATAATAATCCTTCCATTTGATACAGCGCCTTAGCACGTCGTTGAGACGTCTCAAAGCGCTTCACAGGATGCAGAATCGTAGAGAATCATAGAATCATACAGCACAGAAGGAGGCCATTCGGCCCATCATCTAATAATAATAATATATCTGTGCAGGCTCTTTGAAAAGAGCTTCCAAATCAATCCCACTCCCCCGTGGCTCTCCCCGTAGCCCTAGAAACTTGTCCTCCCCGAGCAAGGACAAACAAGGACAACAAACTTGTCTTCCCCAATATACTGTGAAGTGAATTGACTGTATGTTTTATGGGAGAGACGCAACAGCCAATTGCACACAGCAGCGTCCCATAAACAGGCGTGGATTGAGTAACCATTTTTTTTAGGGATTATTACCCCCAGGAAGCGATCAGCCAATTGACTAACAACTGGGTTCGTACTTACCTCTAGGAAAACAGAGGTGTGTGGAGTAAGGGAATTCGTCTAAGTTTTGGCCCTGCCTGGGAATGACAGACTCTCCCTCTCAGCTCCTGGTAACCCCACAGCCAAAGCCCTGACGGGGAGGGTGGTCCTCGCTGGACAAGCAGCGGGAAAGCTTGGCCAGACGGTGATATCAATGGCCGAGCTGTGTGGGTTTAGCCCGTTAGACTCCAGCAGTTACCCCAACACACACTCTGGGCCCCCCCCAAGCCTTGGCTCTCACCAACCTGCGCCTAATACTCTCCGGAATTAAGTAAGCAGGGGGCATCCCTCCAGGGAGAGAGAGAGAATCCTTCGACACTGCCAATAGCAAGGTGCAGTTCAATTGTTCAGCTCAAACCCTACAAGTCCTCTCTCAGGGAAGCAAATAATTCATTTGATAACAGATAACAAGAACCCAGCTGGTGACTGAGAGAAACTTAATCATAAAATCCTGTATTTTCACATGATCTAATACCCGCAACGAGATGGAAAAGGTACTTTAATTGTGTTGTTTTTGCTTTAGCCCATCAGAAATCGCCGTGGCTTTTACCGCTGTGTTCGTCCCGAGTGAAAATTATTCCTGTTGTTTGGCAAAATGAATATAAAGCAATCATTTTTCTTATATTGGGCAGGAGCACACGGAAATCTACCACGGTAATAAATAAATAATCCTTGTATTTAATACAGCGCCTTATCACGTCTTTGAGACTTTTCAAAGCGCTTCACAGAATATACCTCAAAGTGTAGTGACTGTATATTTTGTGGGCAAAATGCAGCAGCCAATTGCGCGCAGCAGCCAATTGCGCACAGCAGCGTCCCACAGTCATGGATTGAATCGCTATTATTTTTTTGGAAGGGATTATTACCCCTTGAAAAGTGATCCGCCAATCGACTAACAACCGAGTTCCTACTCACTGCTGGTAAACAGAAGCGTATGGAGTAAGGAAACTTATCCAACATTTCGCGCTGCCCGGGAATCGAACCCATGGTCCTCTCGATTGCGAGGCGAGTGCTCTAACCACTGAGTTACAGGACTCCTGCATTGGAGACTCTGAGGCTATGCTTAACCAGGCAGGTGCACATCACCTACACATGGAAATTTCCCTGTGTGGAATGGAATGCGCGCTCTCTCCCTCTCTCTCTCTCTCTCTCTCTCCTTGGAGGGACGCCCCCTGTTTACCTAATTCCGGAGAGTATTAGGCGCAGGTTGGTGAGAGCCAAGGCTTGGGGGGGCCCAGAGTGTGTGTTGGGGTAACTGCTGGAGTCTAACCGGCTAAACCCACAAAGCTTGGCCATTGCTATCGCTGTCTGGCCAAGCTTTCCCGCTCCTTGTCCAGCGAGGACCCCCTCCCCGTTAGTTAGGGCTTTGGCTGTGGGGTTACCAGGAGCTGAGGGGGAAGTGTAAATGTGCAAATAAACATACCAAAGCTCAGACAAGTGACGAATCCTATATATATGTATATATATCAACTGTATATATATTTATAAAACAGGTTCCCAGTGACTCACTGTACGACTGTTTATGGGACACTGCTGTGTGCAATTGGCTGCTGCATTTTGCCTACAAAATACACAAAATGCCAACAATACAACACCCTCCAGCGCAGCATCGGAGCGTCAGCTTAGACAATGTGATTCCAAGTCCCGCTGTGGGGGCTTGAACCCCCAACCTCCTGACTGAGAGCTGAGAGCGCCACACTGAGCCAGACTGACACACAGGGTTACTGTTGTAGCTGAGGGTGTAGAGGGGATTGTTGCTGCACAATAAAGCTCTGCTTAAGGTGAGCAGTCATTTGTACCACAGTGCACTCTCTCTCAGCACTTGACCCTTCTCTGCTTTGTTTATCACTATGAATAGCCAGCGGCTGATAGCAAGGGCACAATCTTATTATCTTCAGAAGGAGAGAGCGAGAAAGGGAGAGATGGAGTGGGGGGAGAGGGGGGAGAGGGAGAGAGAGAGAGAGAGACTGATCACTGATGAATATACCATAGCCAGAATAGACACACCAAAACTCTTACACTCCAACAAGACAGATTGTCCTCATTGTTCAGACCATAATAACAATAATAATCCTTGTATTTGATACAGCGCCTTATCCCGTCTTCGAGACGTCTTAAAGCGCTTCACAGAATACACAGCAGCGTCCCACCAAAAGCCGTGGATTGAGTGGCCAAATTATTACTATTGCTTTTTAAAAACATTTGAAGGGATTATTACCCCCATAAAGCGATCCACTAATCGACTAACAACCTGGTCACCTCTCACTGCTGTAAACAGAGGTGTGTGGAGTAAGGAAACTTACCTAAGGTTTCTCTCTGCCCGGGAATTGAACCCGGGTCCTCTCGCTTGCGAGGCGAGTGTCTAACCCTGAGCTACAGGACTCCAACATGAAGCTGTCAGCCTGGCTCAGTTGGTAGCGCTCTCGCCCCCGACTCAGATGTTTGTGGGCTCAAACCCCCAGTCCAGGCCAATGACACTGGTGGGGGGGGGGGTTAAATTGTGGGAGGTGCCGTCCTTCCGAGATCCCGTCTGTACCTGTCCAGGTGAATGTTAAAGATCCTGCAGCGCTACCTGAAAAGAGAAGGGAGTTTCTCTCTCTCTCTCCCGGTGTCCTGGCCGACATTCCCCCCGCCCCAGCCATCCCCCATCGTTGGACTGGAATGCGCACTCTCTCTCTCCCTGGAGGGACTATTCCTGCTTACCTATTCGGGCGTCTCGGCTTGAAATCCACCCCCCATGTCCCGCTGTCTCACCACATCAGAGATTATTGTTCTGGGTTTACTTTCTCATATCCTATTGCCTTGAAACGGTCGCTGTAAAGCCCCCGTAGCCCCCCGACCCCCCCTCCTGCTTTAAAGACCGGGAGAGCCCCCGGGGCTTGTTCAATGCAGCGTCTTTGAGCTGTGAGATTATTGTTTCCATCAAGTGAAGTGAGGGGGAGAAGTTGTGCTGTGCTGGGCTGGGCTGGGCAGGGCTGGGCAGAGGGATTACTGAGGTGACGTGGAGGGAGCTTTGTGGTGAGCTGAACCCGGGCCCGGCAGAGGGTGAAGCACAACAATATGTCAGAGATGATATTGCTGCCTTTTGTAAGAGTTTTCTCCTCCGAGATTTCAAGCCCTGACTCAGACAGTTCCTTTGACTGACTGACTCTCTTCTCACAGACAAACATCAGGCGTCTGATGCACTCGGAAACCCATCACCGCGGTTTCACAGTAACCAAACCAGTACGAGAGTCACCCACGTGTAGAAATGTCTCCCCTCTGTGTCTGGAATGTTAGCTGTCAGCCTGGCTCAGTCTGAAGCTCTCTCGCCTCTGAGTCAAGAGGGTTGTGGGTTCAAACTGTGAAACTACTGCTAAAACCACACAGCTTGTCATTGACATCGCTGTCTGCCAACCTCTCCCACAGCTTGTAACGTCTATAATTATAAAACTAATATCGCATTTGATACAGCGCCTTATCATGTCTTCAAGACGTCGCTAAGTGATTCCCAGGATACACTGTAAAGTGAATCGACTGTGTATTTTGTGGGTGAAACGCGGCAGCCAATTGCGCACAGCAGCGTCCCCTACAAACAGGCGTGGATTGAGTGACCACATTAAACAGAGGCATGTGGAGTAAGGAAACTTGCCCAATGTTTCGCTCTGCCCGGGAATCGAACCCGGGTCCTAACGCTTGTGAGGCGAGTGTCTAACCAGAGGACCACAGCGACAATGCAGCACTTCCCCAGCACTGCACTGGAGCTTCAGCCGAAGACAACATGGGTTCAAATCCCAACGTGGGGCCTGAAACCCACACCCTACTGTGAGAGAGCTACCGACTGAGCCTGGCTGAAATTTGTACAATTTGTACACAACGCCGGCTCACAAACAATGAAAGACCTTTTTATCACCATCCTGTTATGTTTTATGTGCAGTCAGTCCCATAACTCAGTGGTTAGAGCTCTCGCCTCGCAAGCGAGAGGAATTGGGTTCAATTCCCAGGCAGAGCGAAACCTTAGTTAAGTTTCCTTACTCCACACGACGCTGTTTACCAGCAGTCAGTAGGAACCCGGTTGTTAGTCGATTGGCGGATCACTTTCCGGGGGTAATAATCCCTTAAAATTAGAATTTGGTCACTTAATTTACGACTGTTGGTGGGACAGACGCTGCTGTGCACAATTGGCTGCTGCGTTTCACCCACAAATATACAGTCAATTCACTTTACAGTGTATCCTGTGAAGCGCTTTGAGACATCTCAATGACGTGATAAGGCGCTATATCAAAGGCCAGGATTATTAATTATAAGCGCTTTGATATGTTTCTCCCACTCCCCAAAAGTGAAAGTCTGTATTAAATGCACTTATTATTATCGCACACACACATCGGCACGCTCAGACACAAATACACAGGCATACACACACACACACGCGCGCAGAAACACAGACACACACGCACACACACAGGATACTTGGCTCCTTACCTGATCTCTCAGGCATTGCTGGAAGCTCCTGAAAGACTTGTCATGTTGCAGTATCACAATTGATGTATCAGAGAGAGACAGAGAGCGCTGAGCGCTGTTAAATTAATGAGGTGTCACCGGAGCTGTGTAGCACGGATTTGAACTGATCTCTCTTAGATGTAATGTGCTCACACCACACACCTCCGTGCGCGAATTTCTCTGTAAAAGAGCTGTCCATTTAGTCACACTCGTGGAGTCCTGTAACTCGGTGATTAGAGCCCTCGCCTCGCAAGCGAGAGGACCCGAGTTCGATTCCCGGACAGGGGGGAACGTTGGGCAAATTTCCTTACTCCCCACGCCTCTGTTTACAGCAGTGAGTAGGAACCCGGTTGTTAGTCGATTGGCGGATCACTTTTCCGGTGGGTAATAATCCCTTCAAAAAAAAAAATAATAATTTGGTCACTCAGCCCACGGCTGTTTGTCGGACAGACGCTGCTGTGCCCAATTGGCTGTCGCCTTTCGCCCACAAAATACACAGTCAATTCACTTTACAGTGTATCCTGTGAAGCGCTTTGAGATGCCTCGAAGACGTGATAATGCGCTGTATCAAATGCCAGGATTATTATTGTTATTATGGCTTGATTTCAAGATCCTTGCCTGCAAATAAACTTTATGCCCTGGCTTCTCCCCACCCCTCTGACCTGCTTACACCCCCACTCCACCACCCGTTGCCTCCGCTCGGCTGGCTCCGACCTCCTGCTTGTCCCTCGTCCCCTCCGCTCCATCATCAGCGGCTCGGAATCAGACTCCGCCACTGATAAGCCTCCGAGTGACTGCCGCACGTGAAGGACGCTGTGTAACTGCATGTTGTTGTTGTTGCTCCCACTCAGCTACTGTTAACCCTGCAAAGCCAAAGCCCAAACAGAGAGTACAGTCCTCGCTGGACACGCGACAACAGCAGCTAATTGCGTGTATATTGAGCAAGAAACTTAACCAGACAATCACATCCCAACCTGCAATCTGTGGTCCCACAAGCCTTGGCTCTCACCAACCTGTGCCTCATACCCTCTGCAATTAGGTAAGCAGGCTGCGTCCCTCAAGAGAAAGAGAGAGAGAGAGATAGAGAGAGAGAGAGTGCACATTCCATGCCAGACACGGAGAAATTTCCGTGTGTTGGTGACATACATATATCGCACTCTCCATCTGGTTTGGATACTGTTAAACACCAGATTGTAGGTTCAAAGCTCCCCCTCAGGACTGTGAAACCATATAGTCTGGGCTGACGCTCCAGTACAGTGCAGGGAGCGCCTCATTGCTGGAGGTGTCGTCATTTGGATGAGAAGTTAAACCGAGGTCCCGTCTGCGCCCGTTAAAGATCTGATGGCGCTATTCAAGAGGAAATGGGAGTTTCTCTCTCCTGGTGTCCTGGTCAGCAATATCCTCAGTTACGGTTCTACTGTTCTATTTTACTGGGGTATGTGGAAGACCAGGGGGGCAGGGGGGGTGCTGGGGTTGTGGGGGACTGAGGGGGAACGGAAGAGGGTAAATGGTATTGAAAGGATTGCTCTTAAAGGAGCGGCACAGACACAGAAACCCGGCCGAATGGTCTTGATCTGTGCTGTAAATTTCCATGGTTTTCGTAAATTCAGTCACTCACTTCACGGCTCTTTGTAGGAATGTTTCTGCGCCCAAAGTCAGCTGCCAAGCTCACCTAGAGAATGCACAGTCACTACAACAACAACAACAAAATGACATGTCAGGAGGACGTCCCAAGGCCCTGGACAGACAGAGTTTTGTAAATTGTAAACTCCTCAATTAAAAACCTTGAGAAGTGTTTTGTTCGGGGGCTAAATCAAGTGCAAGAGTTATTATTGTTATTATTCATAGAATCACAGAATCATAGAACATCACAGCACAGAGGGAGGCCATTCGGCCCACCGTGCCTGTGCCTGGGTCTTTAGAAGAGCCACCAACTAGTCCCACTCCCCCACTCTTACCCCGTATCCTTACAAAATTTTCCTCTTCAAGTTACTATCTAATTTCCAACAGCCTCTCAGGCCGTGCGTTTCCATAACAATTCTTTATATTATCAAATTACAAATTATGATATATTACATTAGTGTGTGTGTGTGTGTTGTGCATCTGCACATATGTGAGTGTGAGTGCATGTGTGTGTATGTGAGTGTACGCGTATGTGAGTGCATGTGTGTGTATGTGAGTGTGAGTGTATGTGAGTGCATGTGTGTGTATGTGAGTGTGAGTGTATGTGAGTGCATGTGTGTGTATGTGAGTGTGTGCGTGAGTGTGAGTGTATGTGTGTGTATGTATGTGTGTGCATCCGCCAACATCTATCATTTAATCCAATTCTCCATCTTCTCTGCATCTCTTTTAATTGCTTCCTCTGAGAACAAATTATTACATTATATTATTATATTATAATATTATATTAAATTATATTATATTATATGAAGAGAGGCAGAATGTGAAAATAGCTTCTCTGGGCCCCCCCCAAAGCCTTGGCTCTCGCCAACCTGCGCCTAATACTCTCCAGAATTAGGTAAACAGGGGGCGTCGCTCCAGGGAGAGAGAGAGAGAGAGAGAGAGAGAGCGTCCCATCCCGACAATCTCTCTCTGGGGTTTCCAGGTGTGGGGGGATACAGGGAATTCTCACTTGGTTTGGATACTCTTAAGCAACGGTGACGGGTTTCCGTGTGTGTGTGTCAGACACGCGGCCGGTCACGGTGACGGGTTTCCGTGTGTGTCAGACACGCGGCCGGTCACGGTGACGGGTTTCCGTGTGTGTCAGACACCCGGCCGGTCACGGTGACGGGTTTCCGTGTGTGTGTCAGACACCCGGCCGGTCACGGTGACGGGTTTCCGTGTGTGTCAGACACCCGACCGGTCACTGTGACGGGTTTCCGTGTGTGTCAGACACCCGGCCGGTCACGGTGACGGGTTTCCGTGTGTGTCAGACACCCGGCCGGTCACGGTGACGGGTTTCCGTGTGTGTCAGACACCCGGCCGGTCACGGTGACGGGTTTCCGTGTGTGTCAGACACCCGACCGGTCACGGTGACGGGTTTCCGTGTGTGTCAGACACCCGGCCGGTCACGGTGACGGGTTTCCGTGTGTGTCAGACACCCGGCCGGTCACGGTGACGGGTTTCCGTGTGTGTCAGACACCCGGCCGGTCACGGTGACGGGTTTCCGTGTGTGTCAGACACCCGGCCGGTCACGGTGACGGGTTTCCGTGTGTGTCAGACACCCGGCTGGTCACGGTGACGGGTTTCCGTGTGTGTCAGACACCCAACTGGTCACGGTGACGGGTTTCCATGTGTGTCAGACACTCGGCCGGTCACGGTGACGGGTTTCCGTGTGTGTCAGACACTCGGCTGGTAACGGTGATGGGTTTCCATGTGTGTCAGACACCCGGCCGGTCACGGTGACGGGTTTCCGTGTGTGTCAGACACTCGGCCGGTCACAGTGACGGGTTTCCGTGTGTGGCAGACACTCGGCTGACCGTACAAATCTCTTCTCTGGTGTGGGGGTTTGTGAGTGGTGTAACAGCGACCCCCAGAGGTCAGGCGGAGTGAGGGTGATGTATTCTGCTATCTTGTTCAGATATACATTTACATCGCGTTTAATATTAAATCTAATGTAAAAGTTCCTCCGACTCAGGGAACGTTTGCTCTTCCTCATCCATGTGAAGTCTCCTCGGCTGACGTGGAAGGGATTTAAACCAGTGTCTGTGCGTGTGTTTTATATGTTTGTCTGCGTGTAGTACTGCATGTTTGTGTCCAGCATACATGCTGCCTGTGTCTCTATATGTGTCTGTCTGTGCAGGTGTGTACATGGTATATTTGCCTGTGTGTAATAATAATAATAATAATCCTCGCATTTGATACAGCGCCTTATCACGTCTTCGAGACGTCTCAAAGCGCTTCACAAGATACGCTGTAAAGTGAATTGACTGTATATTTTTGGGGCAAAACATGGCAGTCGATTGCATATTGGAGCTCAGCAGTTAGAGCTCTCACCTCACAAGCGAGAAGACCCGGGTTTGATTCCCGGGCAGAGAGAAACATTGGTCACGGCTCCTTACTCCACACACCTCTGTTCACCAGCAGTGAGTAGGAACCCGGTTGTTAGTCGATTAGCGGATCGCTTTTCGGAGGTAATAATCTCATCCCAAAACAAATATGATCATTCAATCCGTGACTGTTTGTGGGACATTCTTGTTTCTTTTATTATTGCCCCCGGAAAGCGATCCTCCAATCAACTAACAACCGGATTCCTATTTACTCTGGGACGCTACTCGGCCTGAAAGGCGCTATATAAATGAAAATTGTTGCTGTTGTTACTGCTGGTAAACAGAGGTGTGTGGAGTAAGGAAACTTGCCCCACGTTTCGCGCTGCCCGGGAATCGAACCCGGGTCCTCTCGCTGGCGAGGCGAGTGTCTAACCACTGAGCTACAGACTCCAATGTAAGGGTCAATGTACTGCAGTCCCAAAGCTAACACATTGACACCATTGGAAACTCACACACTTGTCATCTGGGAAGTGAAGCTCCTCACTCTTTGCTCAGCAGTTATTAGAAATCTACAACAGAGTAAATTCTGGTCTAGAGGGTTAGGGGAGAGGAGGAGCCAAAAATAATAATAATAATAATAATAATAATAATAATAACGCCTTTGGGACGTCTCAAAGCGCCTTTGCAGAATATATTGTGAAGTGGATTGACTATATTTTTATTTTGTGGCCAATTGCACCGAGCAGTGTCCAATTGCACAAGCAGTCAAGGATTGAGTGAGCAAATTATTATTATTATTCTTATTGATTGGTATTTATTCATCAATAAATCAGTACTCCACAGTCCTGGATCAAACATACAAAATTCTGGTCATGAAGCTTGGGGGTGTGGAGGAGCTAATGGGCATAAACTCTGTGTTTGCACAGCACGCCGGATTCTTTGCTTTGTTTCTCAGTCTCTCTTTCTTTCTCAGTCATCGACCCACTGCTCCGTTCAATTGCACAATTTGCTGCTTCCTCCAGAAACAAAATTAACCTGAAGAGATCAAGAGGAAACTCGTGCACTCGAAACCTCTCCTTGTATTTTTGCAGCTCAATACAGCCGCTGAGAGCTTCAGACACAGCGCTGCTCACTTTGTGTGTGAAAGAACATAAGAACATAGGAATTTTATGGCGAAACAAAACCCAAGTCCATCCAGTTCACCTTCCACCATCCTGGCCATCGCTTGACGTGTCGTACCCCAAACTATACAATTTAACCCCCAGATTTAATTTTCTAGCAGAAATCTATCTCATTTGTTTTTGAAACAAATGACACTTTCTGCTGCCGCCGTCTGTCTCTAACCCGAGGGAGTCTGTACCATTCGTTTGCTACTCATTTACTCAAGTCATGTTTCAACAGATTTGTTCTGAATTTGCTCCCCTTTCAATCGCAGCCCCTGTCCTCTGGTTCTGCTGCTCAGTGTGTGTATGCACATATGTACATATATGTACATATTTATCCTGTAACGTGTGTCTGTCTGTGTGTCCGTGCGTGTCTGTTTGTACTTGTGTGTGTGTGTCCGTGCGTGTCTGTTTGTACTTGTGTGTGTGTGTGTCTGTGTGTGTCTGTTTGTACGTGTGTATATCTAACGTGTGTGCGTGTCTGTGTGTGTCTGTTTGTACTTATGTGTGTGTGTGTCTGTGTGTGTCTGTTTGTACGTGTGTATATCTAACGTGTGTGCTTGTCTGTGTGTGTCTGTTTGTACTTGTGTGTGTGTGTGTCTGTGTGTGTCTGTTTGTACGTGTGTATATCTAACGTGTGTGCATGTCTGTTTGTACTTGTGTGTGTGTGTCTGTGTGTGTCTGTTTTTACGTGTGTATATCTAACGTGCGTGGGTGTCTGTGTGTGTCTGTTTGTACGTGTGTATGTCTAACATGTGTGTGCCTGTGTGTGTCTCTTTGTACCTATGTGTGTCTGTCAAGCACTTTGGGAAGACCTCCTGACATGAAAAGCACTAACTATATAAATGTCAATTTGTATTGAAAAAGTAAACGCAGAACAACAGTGTCTGATGCAGAGGACACAGGTTTCGAGTTCAGTGTAAAGGGGCAATTTCAGGACAGACACCAGGAAGTGTTTCTTTACCCTGAGGGTAATTAACGAGTGGAGCAGGTTACCAGGAAGGGGGGGTTGAGGCCAGGACACTGGGACTCATTTAAAAAGCATCTCAATACTGTGCTGGGGGACGGGAGGGTGGGAGTTCAGGAGGGAAGAGATCAGACTGAGGGGTCTTCTTCATCAGAGCCATCCTTGCAGTCCTGTAGCTCAGTGGTTAGAGCACTCGTCTCAGAAGCCTGAAGACTTGGGTTTGATTCCCGGGCAGGGGGGAACGTTGGGCAAGTTTCCTTACTGCACACACCTCTGTGTACGTAGGAGTAAGTAGGAACCCATTCATTAGTTGATTGGAGGATTGGTTTTTACGGTGTAATAACCCCTTCAAAAAATAAATACAATAATCCAAAAAATAAATCACTCCCTCAAATCCAAGCATTATTATTATTATTATTGCACGCAGTGCAGGAGGATACATGCGCACTGTCCCTCAACCCCTCCACTTTGCTCCTTCCTTCCTCATCTTCAGGTCGTACCTGAAGACCTTCCTCTTCAATTGTGCCTGTTGTGACTTTCCCCTCCCCCCGGCTCGGTGTCGGGCTCCACTCTAAAGTGCTCTGGGACTCTGCCCTGTGAGAGCGGTGCTGTGTATCTGCAAGTTGTTGTGTTGAAGGCAGCTATGGCAAGTGCAAGGATTATTTTTATTACCAGACGACCCCTGACCAATCCATCTTGGTTGGCATTTCAATGACCACCACCAGGGGGCAGAACACCCTCTCCTTATGGTAGCTCACTGTAGACTTATCACATTGTTCACACGAAGTGTAGTGACTGTGTATTTTATAATAATAATAATAATAATAATCCTTGCATTTGATATAGCGCTTTTCACGTCAGGAGGACGTCCCAAAGCGCTTCACAGAACACACTGTAAAGTGAATTGACTGTATATTTGTGGGCGAACGCGGCAGCCAATTGCGCACAGCAATGTCCCACAAACAGTCGTAGATTGAAAATGACCAATTTATTATTGTTTTTGGTTTTGGAGGGATTATTATTAGGCTCTGTGTGGAGTAAGGAAACTTGCCCGAGGTTTCGCCCTCTGCCTGGAATTGAACTCAGGTCTCTCACTTGCAAAGCGAGTGCTCTAACCACTGAGCTACAGGACTTTGTAGGCAAACGCCTGCCAATTTGTGCACAGCGACGTCCCACAGCATTGGTAGAATAATCAATTTTATTTGGGGGATTGTTGGCCAGGACACCGGGAGAGAGAGAGAAACTCCCTTCTCTTTTCCAATAGGGCCGCGGGATCTTTAACGTCCACCTGAAGAGCTTGGTTTAATGTTCCTTCCGGAGGATGGCACCTCTGACAATGCAGCGCCCATTACCCCCAAACTCCCTCCCCCTTTCCCCCCTCTCCCCCCAGGACTGCACTGGAGCATCAGCTGATTCTAATGTGGGCTGAGATTGATATAGGGATTGAACCCACGATCATATGACTTTCCCCAAAGCCCTGTAGTTTTTCCTTTTCAAGGGCCTATCTATTACCCTTTTGAAAGCTATTATTGTGTCTGTTTCCACCAGCCTTTCAGGCTGGGCATTCCAGGCCGTAACAATTCTCTGTGTAAAATAATTTCTCCTCCTCTGATTCTTTCGCCAATTATCTTAAAAACTTGCTCTAATCCAAAGTGTAAGCCTCGCTCCTCCCACAGGGCTTCTGGTGCAACCTTGGCGGAGGACTTCGCCCTCCCTCCCTGCCCAGACCACCCTGTTCAGAAAGAGCAGGGAGTTTCTCTCTCCCAGTGTCCTCGCCGACTATCACTTAGGCAAGTTTCCTCACTCCACACTCCCCTGTTTACCAGCAGTCAGTAGAAACCCAGTTGTTAGTCGATTGGCGGATCGTTTTTCCAGGGGTTAAAAATCCTTCAAAAAAAATATTTGGTCACTCAATCCACGACTGTTTGTGGGACGCTGCTGTGCGCAATTGGCTGCCACACTTTGCCCACAAAATATGGGCATCGTGGCTGCCCCACGAAGGGGCAGTTGAAGAGGACGATCTTGAGACGGGCCTTGAAGGAGGCGAGTGATGGGACGAGGGTGAGGAACTGTGGGATGGAGTTCAAGAGGGTGGGCGCAGAGAGACTAAAGGCCCGCCCGCCCGCCGGTGGTGGGTCAGGTCAGGCGGGGGACAATACTTAGGCCGGAGGCTGCTGAGCGGAGTGAGTGGCCAGGTTGATAAAGAGTTACCAGGTCGGAGATATAATAAGGAAGTTGATGGCGAGGATCTTTAACTCTATCCTCTGGGGGATGGGGAGCCAGTGGAGCCGGGCGAGGGTGCGGGTGATGGGGTCGCGGAGTCTGGTGCGTGAGAGGCCACGAGCTGCAGAGTTCTGGATGATCTGCAGCGTGTGGAGGGAAGGGTTGGGAAGCCGACAAGCAGGGAGTTGGTGTAGTGGAGCAGGTTAAACCCGATCGGGCTGATCGCCTTACGCACAGAGTACATCAGGCCTCCTGCCCGCAGCCACCCAACACGCCACACGCCAAGGAGACCAGTGGTTCAAAGTTCATCGTTAGGGCAGCGTTTATCCAGGAAGCATTTCCCGGCACGGAAACCGGAGCCGGTGAGATCCTACTACGTCACCGTTTGTCACTGACAACACCAGGAACGATCGATCACCGTCCACAGCCACGGATCGAATGACGGTCGCTATCTGTCTGCACTGAGCCGCTGTGATTAATAATAATAATAATCCTTGTTTTTGATACAGCATCTTATCACATCGCTGAGAGACGTCTCAAAGCGTTTCAGAGAACACAGTGTAAAGTGGAGTGACTTTGTGGCGAAGCGCAGCAGCCAATTGTGCACAGCAGCGTCCCACAAACAGCCGTGGATCGAAGTGACATTATTATTGTTTCGGAGGGATTATTACCCCTGGAAAAATGATCTCCCAGTCGACCGACTAACAACTGGGTTCCTACATACTGCTGGGTAATCAGAGGCCTCTCGATTGCTTGTGACGCGAGTGCTCTAACCACTGCGCTACGCGAGATGAGAGAGAGAGAGAGAGAAAGAGAGAGAGAGCAGTCTGACTGATTGCTTTCTGATCAAAGGACTCCCAGCTCGTCAGTAGTGAAATGAGTTATGATGAGCAGTGCGGGAGGGAGGAGGGAGGGGAAGTGGGGGTGAGAGGGGGAATAGTAGAAACCATGTCATATGGTTAGAGCACTCGCCTCGCAAGCGAGAGGACCTCGGGTCGATTGGGTCGCTCAATCCACCACTGTTTGTGTGACGCTGCCGTGCGCAATTGGCTGCCGCGTTTCGCCCACAAAATACGCAGTCACTGCACTTTACAGCATATTCAGTGAAGCGCTTTGAGGCGTCTCGACGACGTGATAAGGCGCTTCGCCAAATGCAAGGATTATTATTATTTTCATTATATAAAAAACACTTTGCGTACCCGACAAAGTCCGCAGAAGCAAATGAGATCATTTTAATTGAATTGAGCAGCTGGTTGAGAGACTCATTAAAGAATATCAACAAGAGATTAACACCAACATTTCAACCTTGATTAGCACAGATAAGATTAGATCCAAGCATTCGCTTATCATTGAAGCTCGCCAAGACCTTACAGTCCGAGCCCAGGCTGTCTGTCTGCTCTTCAGGGGGACCTCAAAGAGGAGGGAGGTGACCACAGGCACAGAGCAGGAGGAAGGGCGGATCGATTTCAAGCTCTTCTCACTCATCTTCAAATCCCTTCATATCCTGGCACCACCCTACCTCTCCCATCTGATTTACCCTACCCCCCACCCCCATCCCCCCGCTCCCCCACCCCCCCACTCCCCCATCCGCTGCCTCCGCTCCAGCTTCCTGTTTGTCCCTTGTCCCCTCCACTCCACCATCGGCGGCCGTGCCTTCAGCCACTGCACCCTGGAACCCTCTCCCTCAATCCCTCCGCCTTCCCCCTCCCTCCCCACCTTCAAATCCCACCAAAAGACCTTCCATTTTGATGGTATTTACAGTCTCCTCCCCCCTCCCTCTCCCCCCGGCTCGGGGTCAGACTCCGTTACTGACAAGCGCTCCGGGACACTACCCCACATGACGGGCGCGGTGTAAATGCGAGTTGTTGTTGTTGTATCCAGATTTGATCTAAAGATAAGCAAACAGGAGCAAGACATAGGGATTGAGGCAGAGAGTTCCAGAGTTTCAGGGAAAAGTGGCTGAAAGTGCGCCCGCCGATGGTGGAGCGGAGAGGATGAGGGAGGTACAGGAGGTCAGAGACAGCCGAGCGGAGGGATGGACAGTGGAGTGGGTGGTGAGTGGGTTGGAGAGGTATTGAGGTGCTCTGCACACAAGTGTGAGGATCCTGTAATCAATCCATTCTGTGATGAGGTACGGAGTTCATAATAGATAATAATAATCCTTCCATGGATATATCATGTTATGACATCTTTGAGACGTCTCAAAGCGCTTCACAGAATATACTGTAAAGTGGAGTAACTTTGTGGGTGAAACGCGGCAGCCAATTGCACAAACAGTCGTGGATTGAAGTGACCAAATTATTATTGTTTTTTGAAGGCCTCACAAATGAGAGGACCTGGGTTCGATTTCTCGGCCGGGCGACACCTCAGGCAAGTGTCCTTACCCCACACGCCTCTGTTCACCAGCAGTGAGTAGGAACCCGGTTGTAAGTCAATTGGCGGATCACTTTCTGGAGGTACTAATCCCTTCAAAAAAATGTTTTAAATAAATGTGGTCACTCAATCCATGACAGTTTGCGGGGACGCTGCTGTGCGCAATTGGCTGCCGTGTTTCGCCCACAAAATATACAGTCACTACACTTTACAGTATATTCTGTGAAGTGCTTTGAGACGTCTCGGAGACATGATAAGGCGCTGCATTAAATACAAGGATTATTATTATATTTTGTGGTTAAATGACTGCGATTGGGATAAGTGGATTGGGAGACACCCTGCCCTCCTCAGAGCAGCTCCCTTGACGACTGGCATTTGCTCGAGGTCACCTTACGGGTTGCCAGACAACGAGAGCTTTAATTTCCTCCTTTGCTAATTAACTTCCCGGGCAATCCGCTCCGAGGATTAAAGTCTCCCACCTGGCTGCTCTAGCAGATAATAATAATAATAATAATAATCCTTGCATTTGTGCTTTATCACATCATTGAGACAACAAACAAATTTGCATTTACAACGCCCACTCACCCAGGGCAGCGTCCCAGAGCGCTTGACAGTGGCTGAGCACGACACCGAGCCAGGGGGGAGGAGGGAGGTGACCGTAGGCACGGCCGAAGATCAAGGTCTTCATGCATGACCTGAAGATGAGGAGGAAGGGGGCAAGGCAAGGGTTGAGGGAGAGAGTTCCAGAGTTTTGGAGCTTAGTGGCTGAAGGCACGGCCAGCGATGATGGAACGGAGGGGACGAGGGACAAACAGGAGGCCGGAGGCAGCCGAGCGGAGGCAGCGGGTGGTGGATTGGGGAGTGAGCAGGTGGGAGAGGGAGGGAGGTGTGAGGGCATGAAGGGATTTGAGTCTGACCCTGAGTCGGGGTAGAGGGATGGGGGAGCACCATCAAAAAGGAAGGTCTTTAGGTGGGATTTGAAAGTGGGGAGGGAGGGAGGGAGGGGGCAAGGCGGAAGGATTGAGGGGGAGAGAGAGAGAGAGAGAGAGAGGCTTGGCTCTTGGCAGTGGAGCCAAGACTCCCATTAGATGGGTGGAGAGGAAGGAGGGAGGGATGAGAAGGGATCAGTTTGCTCGGTGCTTAGGTTACGGCAATTGAAACCACAGATGTTCCTTCGCTGTAGACAGCTGCAAAGCTTCTGGTATTAGTAACAGAAAACCTCCATCTGCTGGGTTGGGTTTGTTATTTTTATATACTCTGCCAATATTCTGCCATTTAATTTTTAACTTTTTAACCCCCAGTCTCTAACAACTCCCCCCCCGCTTCGCCCTGCTCCACGTGACCTCTCCACCTCCTCGCAGTCTAGACAGACACTTTAGCGCATTCGACCGTGCTTAAGGTCACCTCCTCCCCACCCCGGCTCGGAGTCAGTCTCCACCACTGTCAAGCGTTCTGAGGCTCTGCCCTGTGTGAATGGCGCCACATAAATGCTGTGCGTGCATTAGCTGCTGTTCTACAAAATACACACAGTCACTACACTGTGAGGTGGCTCAGCAAGGTGAGCGGGCGCTGTATTGAAAGTGAGGATTACTACCTTGCCGTGTGCGCACTGCCGGCTATTGTCTGTGAGGCGCGTGGAGAGACTTTGCACATTGTGTGAAAGAATCTGATGCCCAGAGGGAGAAAATGCGGCTCAAGGTGTGTCTTATACCGTGGCCTGAAATTGCAGTGTTTGCAAACTGGAAGTGTGGTTAGTGCAGTGGGGAAACTGATTTGATGGGAAGCAATGAAGGTTGGGGTGAGGTGGAGGGAATTCGGAATAGGAGGCTGGCAAAGTGGCTGAAGGCCTACCCACTGATGGTGAGGCGTGGGGGCTATTATAATAATAATAATAATCCTTGCATTTGATACGACAGCAACAACCTGTACTTATACAGCGCCCTCCACGCAGGGTAGAGTCTCAGAGCGCTTAATACACTTTGAAATGGCACAACAGATCTTTATCACATCGTTGAGACGTCTCAAAGCGCTTCCCAGGATACCCTGTAAAGTGAATTGACTGCGTATTTTGTGTAGATTGAAAATGACCAATTTATTATTGTTTTTTTTTTTGGAGGGATTATTAATGCTCTTAATGTCCACCAAGTGACTATCCTCGGGGGGGGTGGGAGGGGTGCGCAGTGTCTCCATGGAGCTGAGCTGGCTCCCCGGTGCTATGCCTAGCAATGGACTATCAGAATCAACTCAACCGTCTTTTGGAAGCCCAGATCCTGAGCCAGGCCGGTCCACAATATTCTAGGGCACTGATGGCAACAACGAAGCCCTGCCTGGCTCATCGGCAGGACCTGGATAGTGACTGGGGGCAGGGAATCCTCCCACTCAGCTCCTGGTAATCCTGCAGCCAATGCCCTAACCAACAGGGAGGGTGGTCCTAGCTGGACAAACAGCAGGAAAGCTTGCCAGACAGCAATATTAATGGCAAGCTGTGCGATTTGGGTTGGTTGCCATACCCCTGATACATACTCTGGGGTCCTCCCAAATTTCAACCCTCATCGATCTGCCCCTTATAACCCTCCGGGGTACCCTCTGGGGGAGAGAGAATGTGCATTCTGTTCCAGACAGAGACACGTGTCTCTGTGTAGGTGGGTCCACATGACTCTCAGTTTGGTTTGAATAGTCTAAAGCAGCGGTGGCCAATCTTTTTTGGTCGGCCAACAAAATAAACATTATTGATTGAATATTTCTTGATTTATGCCACAATAAATCATTTACACCATAAATCAATAAATATTCAATCAAGAAAAACCTGGAAACACACTCCCGCTCGAGCACAAACTTACACTAGACTCATGCGAATGTTTTGGGGGGGTGCTGTTTCTTGACAAGCTCACGACAGGTTGACCACGACTGCTCTAAAGAATGGTGATGGGTTTCCGCGTGTGTCAGTCGCCCGCCCGGCTGAGCAAAAAAACCTGAACTCAACCAAAACATGGCAACTAATGGTAACCCATAGTCAAGTTGGTATCTGAGGTCTTCTGGTGCCCGTACCTACATTCCTGGCCACTCTCTCTGCTTTGCTAACGCCAGACTGTTTTATACAGGGGGATGGGGACTGAATTTCGCTCTCAAGAACTGTGCCCCTAGCCTCGGCAGTCCTACACAGACACTCGCTTACTCCCAGTGTCTTGTGCGCTGTGGTCTGCCCTTCCAAGTCCTGTCGATGGGCCGGGCCGTGCTGCCTGTTTTCCTAGCGGTAAGTAGGAGCCTGGTTGTTAGTCGACTGGTGGATCACTTTCTGGGGGTACTAATCCCTCCAACAAAAAAAATTATGTGGCCACTCACTCAATCCACGGCTGTTTGTGGGACATTGCTGTGCGCAATTGGCTGCCGCGTTCGCCCACAAATATGCAGTCAATTCACTTTACAGTGTGTTCTGTGAAGCGCTTTCGGACGTCCTCCCTACGTGAAAAGCGCTATATCAAATGCAAGGATTATTATTATTATTATTAAGTGCTCTGAGACACTGCCCTGCGTGAGGGGTACCAAATAAATTCAAGTAAATTGTTGTTGTTGTTGTTTTGGGTGAGATGCAAAGTCAACAGTGGGGGGTGAAAAAAACAACACAATCTGCCAACAGCATTCCTTGAGCAATCGGTTTTAAAACCTAACGCCACCTTAACTTTCCCCACACGGTAAGCCTAAGCATCAGTAGCTAAACGGCTCCAAAATGTGGAAAATGCCGACAGTTCTTAGAGGAGATTTAAAGCTAATGGAATTAATGGCACGCTAGCTAATTGGATTGAAAATTGGCTCAGCAACCAGCAAGCAGAAGGTGTTGATTAAATGGAACACCGGAACCCACAGGAGCAGCAGAAAGGATCACTCACTCCATCTGTCCCCAAAGTAAATGTTTTGTGGCCAGCCAAGTGTCTGGCACATGTGGAAACTCATCAACGTGTTTAAGATTATTCCTCCTTGGGGTGGGGCACGCAGGGTCTCCTCCTTGACACTGTCTCCTGGCTCCAAGGTCACTTGGCAATGGAATGCCAGAATGAAGCCCACCCTCAGTGGGGGTCTCATTAGTCCAGTTCCTGAGCCAGGCGGGTCCACAGCGTTCCAGGGCACTGCTGATCGGCAGACTTGAAGGGCAGACCAGTCACTGGGGTCAGGGACTCATTCCACTCAGCTCCTGTTAACCCTGTAAGCCAAAGCCCGAATGGGTAGGGTGGTCCTAGCTGGACAAGCAGCAGGAAAGCTTGCCAGTCAATGACTGGACTGGTGTCATCAGCAGTGCCCTGGAGTAGCGCAGACTTGCCTGGCTCAGGAATTGGACCAAGGCCATCACTGAGAGTTGACTCAATTCCAACATTCCATTGCCGAGTATGTCACCTTTGGAGCCAGTTCAACCCCAAGGAGCTGGCAGTACTCTTAAGAAGAGAGAACATGAGAACAGAAGAATTTTCTGGCAAAAGAAGACTAAGGTCCATCTAGTTTGCCTTCCACCATCCTGGCACTCGCTTGACACGTCGTGTCCCAAACTATACACGGCAGATATTATTTTCTAGCAGAAATCTATCTAATTTGTTCTTGAAACAAATGATATTTTCTGCTTCCACCATCTGTCTGTCTCCTAGGGAACCTGCTGTATAAGTTTACTACTCGCTCACTGAAGTAGTGTTGCCTTGGCCAGGAATAAAACCTGAATCCTCTGGCTTGGGAGGCGAGTTCTCTAACCACTAAGATACAGGAGGTCCTGTTAAAACCAACACACCCTGTATTCTGGTGCTGACAGGCAACACTACACCTTTACTTTATAGGCTTGAACATGCTCGGTGTTCTACGGTGAAAGCAAACATCTTCATGCCCTTGATGGTAAATCCTAGCAAGGTACCCATTGACTCCACTGGACTGGCTCCGGCCTCCTCCTTATCTCCCTGACCTTCCACCCCACCATCGGTGGCCGTGCTTTGAGCCACTACGCCCTGAAGCTGTTGAACTCGCTCCCTCTCCCTCCGCTTTGCCCATCCCTCTCTCATTTTCACTTTGTGCTGAAGACCTTCCTCTTCGACCGTGCGTACGGTCACCTTCCTCCTCCCCCTGGCTCGGCATCAGGCTCCGCCACTATTAAGCGCCATGAAAGATCGTCCAGTGTGAAGGCCACTATATAAATGCAAGTTGTTGTTGCTTCCCAGCATGTTAATATTCACCAATTGTAGTAATCTGGAGGAGGACGGCCAATGTGTGTCAGCCTGGCTCAATTGGTAGCCCTTGTTTCAACAGGTTGTGGGTCTTTGATACAGCGGTTTTCAAAACAGCAGGACATCTGAAGCCCCTCCCCGCGTCTTGGCCGACAATCCCCCAGATAAAAAACGGTCATTCACTGTTTGTGTGACGCTGCTGTGAGCAATCGGCTGCTGCATTTTGCCCACAAAATATACAGTCAATTCAATTTACAGTGTATCCTGTGAAGCGCTCTGAGACGTCTTGAAGACGTGATAAGGCACTGTATCAAATGCCAGGATTATTATTATCATTTTTATTATTATTATTAAAGCACAGAAGAAGGCCATTTAGCCCATCGAATGCTAGCTGGCTCTTTAAAAGAGGGATCCTTTCAGTCTCAGGAATGGGCAGCACAACGGGAGGCAGATGAGTTTAAAGCTCTCGCAGTGTATGACTTAGAGACACAAGTCGGACTGTCACAGCATCAACAAATAGCAATGAAAAATAAGGTGTTCCAGGGTGAGTCACAGGGAGCTCAGCAAGTCTTCAGAACGTGCTATGAGTCACAGCACATCATGCTGACAATTTTGCTCCACTTAGTTACGGACTGAGTTTCATAATAATAATGATAACAATCCTTGCATTTGATACAGCGTCTCTTCAAGACGTCTCAAAGCGCTTCACAGGATATACTGTAAAGTGAGGTGACTGTATATTTTGTGGGTGAAACACAGCAGCCAATTGCGCACAGCAGCGTCCCACAAACAGTCACGGATTGAGTGACCACATTATTATTAGTTTTTTAAGGCATTATTACCCTTGAAAAGTGATCCGCCAATCGATTAACCACCGGGTTCCTACTCACTGCTGGTAAACCCGAGGTAAGGAAAGTTGCCTAAAGTTTTGCCCTGCCCGAGAATCGAACCCACGGCCTCTGGCGTGCGAGGCGAGCGCTCTAACAACTAAGCTATGCGATGGAGAGCCAGTGTATGTGCGGGTGGGTGGGACGGGGGGGGGTGTTGGAGATGGGTGAAAGGCCAACGGTATCTGTTGCGGGAGAGGACACTGCCTGCAGCTTGGGTAGGAGGAACTGTGAGAGTCTGACTGGAATCAGAGGAGCACATTCGTTGCTCAAATATGTAGTAGGAGCTCAGCATGTTTGAACATGTTGGGTTGTTGGGTCAAATTATTTGTGTGAAGTCTAAATATAGAGAGGGCTGTGGTTTTCTATCAGAGTAAAGTGAAACCTGCAGTCACGTATCACTTACACTTCTAGCTGTTCAAGAACTTGTTTCAAGAAACAAACCCAACCGCACGATGAGAGGACAGTAGGCTGGGTGTGTGTTCTGGAAAGATTAATAAATACCTTAAATAATTAATCCTTGCATTTGATATCATAATAATAAGGCGCTGTATCAAATTCAAGGGTTATTATTATTAGTTCTCGTGCTCTCCCTCACCCCATTCAAGTTCTGTCTCAACTGTGCCAGCCTGGCTCAGTGGCAGCGCTCTCACCTTTGAGTCAGAAGGTTGTGGGTTCAAACCCCCACGTCAGGACTTGGGGTCCTGGCCAACAATCCCCCAAATAAAATTGGTTCCTCACGTCGTGGCTGTTTGTGGGACGCTGCTGTGCACCACTTGCTGCCCCGTTTCACCCGCAAATTATTCACTTTACAGCATATCCTGCGAAGCTCTGTGAGTCGTCTCGTCGACGTGATAAGGCACTGTGTCAAACGCAAGCGTTATTGGAATTATCGATTTTACTGTAGAGTGTAGTGACTGTGCATTGCAAAGGCGAACACAGCAGCCAATGTGCGCACAGCGACGTTCCCAAAACAGCCGTGAAGTGAACCACGGAAGGTGGGGTTGGGAGAGTGGCTGAAGGCACAGTGTAAGTGGAGGTCCTGAGATGGGCCTTGAACAACACTCCGGAGGGAGTGAGGTAAAGGGAATGTGGGATGGAATTCCATAGGGTGGGGGCAGAGAGGCAGAAGGCCTGACCGCTGATGGTGAGGCGGGGGACATGGCGCAGGGCGGAGGCTGCTGAGCGGAGGGAGGGAGCGGACAGGTTGACATGGGGTTATAGGTCACAGAGGTAGGAAGGGGGAAAGCCGTGGAGGGCCTTGAAGGTGAGGAGGAGGATTTTGAACAGAAAATCCTGGAGATTTGTCTCGACCCGGGGCTGTATCGAAACCTGATTTGCTGGTTCAGTGCTGTGTTGTTGTCTCTGGAGCAGGATCGCAGCTCCCTGATCCCACCGTCCAATTCTTTATTTAGCTATTGCCACAGCAACGTATTGTATTTACATAGCAGGTGACATCCTGTATCGCACGGCAACCTGAGACCTTTTGATACCCCCACCCTCCACACCACCCCCGCAGAGCACACACACATCTCAGACAAACACACCACAGCTCAGTGGCGGTGCGACGGCCCGGATTAATCAATGCATTCTCACCTACTGAATCCGAGCACAGGAACTCGCTCGGCAGAAGGCGTTCATTCAGTTCACCTTCCACCATCCTGGCAGTCTCTGACATGTCGTGTCCCCAAACTATACCCTGTTTTCCCCAGATATTATTTTCTAGCAGAAATCTAACTGATTTGTTCTTGAAACAAACAACATTTTCTGCTTCTGCCGTCTGTCTGTCTGTCTGTCTGTCTGTCTGTCTGTCTGTCTGTCTGGGGAACCTGTTCTATAATTTTACGACCCTCAGAAGTAGTGTTTCCACAGGTTTGTTCTGAATTTGCCCTCCATTCAATCGCAGGCCGTGACCTCTGGTTCTACTGTTCAGTTCAATATACAACAGCGTATCATGATCTACATTATCTAATCCCTTTAGAGTCCTAATGACCGCAATCATATCACCCATCAACCTTCTCTTTACCAGTGTGAACCTGCCCAGTTGGTTTATTTGTTTATTTATTGATTTATTGATATGTTGATTTATTGATTGATTTATCCTTTCAGACCCACGTTGGGACTTTGAACTCACAGTCAAGGATGACACTCTAGTGTAGTGCCGGGGTGACAATTTATTGTAAAGTGTAGTGATTGTTTATTTTGTGGGCAAAAAGCAGCAGCCACACAGTAGCGTCCTATACACAGTCGTGGATAGAATGACCAAATTATTATTATTTTTACAAATTATTCTGAAGGAATTATTACTACGGAAAAGCAATCCGCCAATCAACTAACAACCAGGTTCCTACTCACTGCTGGTAAACAGAAACATGTGGAGTAAGGAAACTTGTCTAAGGTTTCTCTCTGCCCGGGAATCGAATCCGGGTCCTCGCGCTTGTGAGGTGAGTGCTCTAACCACTGAGCTACAGGACTCTCAAATTAAAAGGCCCAATCCACAGCTCTCCCATCGTTTGACTATTCTGTTGGCCGTGCGGTTTCCTGAAAGCATTCCTTAAGTTTACGTGCGGAATGCCCTGCGTCCTGGCCAACTATTAAGTCATAAATTGGATTGCGAGTTGCTTTGGGTTGTATTTTTTGTGAATCAACTATTTTCGGAGCTTTGAAATGAAAACTCAGCCTCTAAGGATAAATACACAGCAAAGAAGGAGGCCATTAGCTAAAATTAGAAGCAGGCTGGTGATTTCGAGGTCAGTTATGGGCCCAGGGAATGAATTAATTCCTTTGTTTATGTCTTCTTTCTCTTCCTCCCGCTCAGACAATATCAAGAAATAGTTTTTCTAGTTAGCAACTCATTTTCTGCTCAGTTACACATGCGAGCATGGGAACAGGAGGAGGCCATTCAGCCCCTTGAGCCTGTTCCCCCATTCTATAAGATCACGGCTGATCTGTACCTCCACCCCAATTACCCGCCTTTGCCCCATATCCCCTGATCCCCTGACCTGACAAACATCTCTCCCCCTCAGTCTGGACAATGTGAATGGATCCACACAGAATCCACAGCCTTTTGGGGAGAGAGTTCCAGATCCCCACCGGGCTTTGGGTGAAAACCTGCCCCTGATTTCACTCCTAAATGGCGCGGCTCTAATTTTAAGATGATCCCCGTGTTCTGGATTCCCCACCAGAGGAAACAGTTTCTCTGTAGCTGCTCTATCCAATCCCTTTATTATGTTAAACACCTCAATCAGATCAGCCTCAACCTTCTCAACTCGAGGGAAGACAGACCAAGTTGATGCAACTTGTCCTCGTAATTTAACCTTTGAAGCCCTGGTATCATTCTGGTCAATCTGAGCTGCATCCCCTCCAGAGACAATATATCCTTCCTGAGGTGCGGAGCCCAAAACTGAACGCAGTCTCCAGGTGGGATCTGACCACGGTCCTATATAGTTGAAACATCATTTCCTCTCCTTGAAATTCTAGCCCCTTGAGATAAAGACCAACATCTCATTAGCCGTTTGATACCTTTACGTACCTGTGAACTAGTTTTGAGTGGTTTATGTATGTGGACACCTCAATCATCTACTATGGGCTAACAGCCCAGCTCACTGCCGGGGGGTGGGGTGGGGGGGGGGGGTGGGGTGGAGGGGTTAGGCTCCTGTAGTCCAGTGGTTACAAGCCTCGCAAGCGAGAGGACCTCGGTCTGATTTCTGATTCCCGGGTGGAACCTGTTTGTTAGTCGATTGGCGGATCGCATTTCCGGGAGTAATAAACCCTCCAAAAAAATAATAATAATTTGGTCACTCAATCAATGACTGTTTGTGGGACACTGCTGTGTGCAATTGGTTGCTGAGTTTCATGTACAAAATACACAATCAATCCAATTTACAAAGGGTCTTGATCTGAACCGATCTTGTGATTTTTTTGGGCAGTATCTTTGTACTGAGTGGAATTCCAGCTGCAGTACTCTTCCTGGTTACCAGGAAGTAAAATAGTCAAATATTTGTGGTTACTAGGATTTGTGGGAAGAGTCTGCAACACTGGATTTATTTAATAATAATCCTTGAATTTGATACAACACCTCAGTACGGCGTTGAGAAAATAATAATGTGAGGTAGAATCTTGGACCACTTAATAGGCTTAACAACAACAACAAAATTATATTTGTACAGTGCCTTTCACGTTGGGGGGACGTCCCAAGGTGCTGGATAGACAGAGTTTCGGACCTGAGCTCCGGATTGGGGAGGGTGGAGAGCAGGTGGGGAACAACAACAACAACAACAACAACAAGATTCCATTTATAAAGCGCCTTTCACGTCAGGAGGACGTCCCAAGGCGCTGCACAGTTGGGTCATGACCCGAGCAGGGGGGAAATGGTCAGGGTGAGGGAAGGGAGGGAGCGAGGAGGGGGGAAATGGTCAGGGTGAGGGGAGGGAAGGGAGGGAGCGAGGAGGGGGAAGAGAGTCGAGAGGGGAGCTGAAGGCACGGTCAAAGAGAAAGGTTTTGAGACCGGCCTTGAAGGAGGAAAGGGAGGAAGCGGCGAAGGCACTGGGGGATAGAGTTCCAGAGCCTCGGGGCTGAGAGGCTGAAGGCCCGACCACCGATGGTAGGGCGGTTGGGGCGGGGGACGTGGAGCAGACCAGAGCCAGAGGAACGGAGGGTACGGGCAGGTAGGTAGGGGGATAGTAGGTTGGAGAGGTAGGAGGGAGCAAGGCCGTGAATGGCCTTGTAGGTGAGGATGAGGATCTTGAAATCAATCCTCTGGGGGATGGGAGCCAGTGGAGGCGAGCGAGGGCGAGGGTGGGAGTGATGTGGTCCCGAAGCCTGGTGCGGGACAGTACACGAGCTGCAGAGTTCTGGATGACCTGCAGTGTGGAGGGAGGTGGTGGGAAGGCCGACGAGGAGAGAGTTCCCATAGTCCAGCCTTGAGGTGACAAAGGCATGGACCAGGGTTTCAGCAGCGTGAGGGGTGAGGTAGTGCCGTAGTCTGGCGATGTTCCGAAGGTGATGGAAGGCGGTGCCAGTTGTAGTGCGGATGTGAGGGAGAAAGGACAGCTCAGGGTCGAACAAAAAGCAGGATGACTGAAGGCACAGTCCAAGAGGGAGGTCTTGAGATGGGTCTTGAAGGAGGGGGCGAGGCAGAGGGACTGTGGGATGGAGTTCCAGAGGGTGGGGGAAGAGTGGCTGAAGGCCCACCCGCCAATGGTGGGGCGAGCGAGGCGGGGGACGTGAAGGAGGCCAGCCCACTAAGCGACGGGAGTGGGGAAGTTCGTAGGGGTTAGAAGGTCACAGAGGTAGTGGGAAGCATGGCCATGGAGAGCTTTGAAAGCGAGGACTAGGATATTGAATCTTGATAATAAAAATATTGAACTGTATCCTGTGGGATGGGAAGCCAGTGGAGCTGGGCGAGGATAGGGGTGATAGGGTTACGGTGCCTGGTAATGGAGAAGACATGGGTTGCAGAGTTCTGGATGATCTGCAGCCTATGGAGGGTGGAGTTGGGAGGCTGACAGGCAGGGAGTTTGCATAGTCGAGCCTGGATGTTATGTTATGAATGTATAAGGGTATTGGCGGAGCTGAGCAATGTTGCGGAGGTGGGGAAAGGCAGAGCAGGATATGGTGCAGATGTGGGGTATGAAGGGTAATTGAGAATCGAACAGGACGTCGAAGTTCCATACTGGCTCCATGAGATATAGAGTGCATCCATGGAGGGTGGTACTGTCAGTGCCTCAGTGAATTGACTGTATATTTTGTGCGCAAAACACTGCAGCCAATTGCGCACAGCAGTGCCCCCTCCCAAAAAAAGTGGATTGAGTGACCAAATTATTATTTTTTTGAGGGATTTATATCCCCGGAAAAGCGATCCGCCAATTAACTAACAACTAGGTTCCTATAACAACAACAAGATTTCATTTATAGAGCGCCTTTCACGTCGGGAGGACGTCCCAAGGCGCTGGACAGTTGCGTCAGGACCCGAGCAGATGGGAAATGGTCAGGGTGAGGGGAGGGAAGGGAGGGAGCGAGGAGGGGGGAAATGGTCAGGGTGAGGGAGGGAAGGGAGGGAGCGAGGAGGGGGGAAATGGTCAGGGTGAGGCGAGGGAAGGAGCGAGGAGGGGGTAAAGAGTCGAGAGGGGAGCTGAAGGCACGGTCAAAGAGAAAGGTCTTGAGACCGGCCCTGAAGGAGGAAAGGGAGGAAGCGGTGAAGGCACTGGGGATGGAGTTCCAGAGCCTCGGGGCTGAGAGGCTGAAGGCCCGGCCACCGATGGTAGGGCGGTTGGGGCGGGGATGTGGAGCAGACCGGAGCCAGAGGAACGGAGGGTACGGGCAGGTAGGTAGGGGGATAGTAGGTCGGAGAGGTAGGAGGGAGCGAGGCCAGGAATGGCCTTGTAGGTGAGGATGAGGATCTTGAATTCGATCCTCTGGGGGATGGGGAGCCAGTGGAGGCGAGCGAGGGTGGGAGTGATGTGGTCGCGATGTGGTCTACTTATTGCTAGGTAAACAGAGGTGTGTGGAGTAAGGAAACTTGTCCAACATTTCGCTCTGTCTGGGAATTGAACCCAGGTCCTCTTGCTCGCGAGGCGAGTGCTCTAACGCTGAGCTACAGGACTGCACAATTATTATTTGTTGGGAACGAGTGACACATGGACCCTGTGTTCCGTCATAAGCAAATGACAGATCCCTGTTTTTATTTTAATTTTTGTGATAAAATCCAAATGTTTAAGCAAAGTGTTACGTAAAATATGAGTCCAACTGTTTACCATTCATGCCCAGACTCCACTTGTTGGTTCCTCATATGACTCATGTTGAGGTTGTTTTTCCGATGCAAATAAATTGCTCCAATAACAGAAACCCTCTAATGAGGGGTGAAAAGCAATAGACAGTCATAAGAAGTTGTTGAAAACGATCATTGTGTAAAGAGCAGCTGACCGGAGAAGATGGTTCTAAAATTACACTTCCAACTTCTTGTGAAATTCCCTGGCATCACGCTACGCTTTCCGAGTTTGTTTTTCCCTGAAATTGGATTGGAATAACCCTCAGTATTAATCCCTGCCCTTTGAACACAGCGCCTTTCACATCAGGAGGACGTCTCAAAGCGCTTCACAGGATGTGCTATAAACGGTGCTGAGTGTATGTATTTTGTGGGCAAATGAGGAACAACAACAACAACAAAGAAGCCAATTCGCTTCATTTCTGTTTGTGGGACAATTTGTTCACAATAACATCCATGACTGATTTTTTTTTATCTGGATAAGGATTGTTGAGCAGGGCACTGGGAGAGAAACTCCCTGCTCTAATATTTGTTGTGACTGAGATTCCAAGAACCTCACACTCACACACGAATCACTTCATCCCATGACAGCTCCCGACTCACCAACCTGCTCACACCCCATTCCTCTCCCCGCCCCCCCTTTGCTCAGCTGGCTCCAGCCTTCTGCACGTCCCATTGTCGACCAGTCATTCACTTTGTGATGCAATTTGAGACATCCTTGACATCAAAGGTTCTGCATCGCACCCAAGGATTATTATTATTCGTTATTTTTTCCATTTGAAATATATCCATGTAGGGAAGCAGTTCACACGACTGGTTATTTCCTCCGCGATCCAATGCACGCGGTGCAAGTCAAATCTTTGGGTCGTGAGGAATTGTCGGGAAGACAGACGCCAGACGTCAGAGGAGATTTAACTCAAGGATCATGTTTTACTGAATTGACACCAGTTGGGTAAATCCCCTGTGAGCTGCCTCTTTGGCCCAATAAAGCTTTAATTGAACTTGAAATGGCTCCTGCTGCCCTCATTTGTAAGGGTGGAGATAAATGGACAGGAGAGATTTATTCCCCAAAGTAACCCAATCTCATCTGATTTACAGCATGGGAATTAAAGGGGACACTTCACTTGCGGAGGCTTGTAAGTCAATATCACTACACATATCGGATATGTGATTCTTGGTAAACTGTAACGTTCAACTTTAAACTTCAGTTTAATGTTTCACCCAAAGGACAGCAATGTAACAGCAACAATGCAAAATGCCTGAAAGGGGGTGGAAGCCGATTCAATAACAACTTTCAAGAGAGAAGTCGGTAATTATTTGGGGAGGACAAGTTTGAAGGGCTATGGGGAGAGAGGGGGGGAGTGGGGTTGATTTGGAAGCTCTTTTCAAAGAGGTGGCACAGACACGATGGGCCGAATGGCCTCCTTCTGTGCTGTATAATTCTACGATTCTATAAAAATTCCACTTGCATAGCGCCTTTCACATCGGGTGGACATCTCAAGGTGCTGGACAGTTAGGGATTTGGACCCGAGAGCGGGGGGAGGGGGGATTGGGATAGGGAGGATCGAGGGCAGGGAGGATACGGGTAGGAGGATGGCCAAAGGCACACTTGAAGAGGAGGCAAGGGAGTGAGGCGAAGGGAACGTGGGATGGAGTTCTAAAGAGTGGAGACGGAGAGCAACAAAAACAACGTGATATATAGCACCCCTCATGCAGGGTAGTGTCCCAGAGCGCTTTATGTTGTGCTCCCCAGCACTGCACTGGACCTCAAAGTCCTTGACAGTGGGACTTGAGCCCACAACCACAATAACTATAATAATCCTTTCCACTTGACATACAGCACCTTCCATGTCATCATGTTCTGACTGGAAGGTGAGAGTGCAACCAACTGAGCCAGGCTGACACGAACGATCGTCACCCCCCCCCACCCCGCCTGATAAAATCGGTCATTCACTTTCAGGGCCAATTTGGGACTTGCTGTTCGTAAATTGGCTGCCCTGTCCTGTGAGAAAGAGGAAACAGTCACTACATTTGACACTTACAGCAAATACCTGTGGTGAGTACTAGAACTGTTGCATTAATAGGCGGTGCATTAAATGTGAGATTATTATTATGACTGTGCCAGTGTGAATCTCCCGCTCCACTTAGGCAAGTTTCCTTACTCCACACGCCTCTGTTTATCAGCAGGAAGTAGGAACCCGGTTGTTAGTCGATTGGCGGACCACGTTTTCGGGGATAATAATCATAAGAATATAAGAATTTGCTGGCGAAAGAAGACTTAGATCCATCCAGTTCACTTTTCACCATCCAGGCAGTCGTTTGACCTGTCGTGTTCCAAACTATACACTGTCTCCCTCAGATATTATTTTCCATCAGAAATCTATCTCATTTGCTCTTGAAAGAATCCACACTTTCTGCTTCCACTGTCTGCCCGTCTCCCCGGGAATCGTATTCCACACGTTTACGACTCGCTCACTGAAGTAGTGTTCCCGCAGTTTTATTCTGTATTTTTTCCCCTTCGGTCGCAGGCCGTGCGCTCTGGTTCTGTTTGGCACAATTCCTTCAAAAAAAAAAATGCGGCCGCTCAATCCCCGACTGTTTGTGGGGACACCGTTGTGTGCAATCGGCTGCCGCGTTTCGCCCACAAAACGTACAGTCACTGCACTTTCCAGTATATTCTGTGAAGCGCTTTGAGCCGTCTCAATGTGATAAGGTGCTATATCAAATGCCAGGATTATTATTGTTAATTATTATTATTAATGCAACACTGGAATGTTAGTCTCGACTATGTGATGCCAAGTCCCTGCGTGGGGGGTGGGGGTTGAACCCACAACCTTCTGACCCAGAGGCGAGCGCGCTACCCCTGAGCCAAGCAGGAATGCCTCCACGTGACCTCAAAGCGGAGGGAGGGAGGGGCGGAGGGGGGGGGGGCGGGGCGTCGAAGGGTCACGTGGGGGAGTCCTCATTTGAATAACGGTCATAACCGCCGCCCTCAATTCGCACCGCCCCCGCGCCCCCGCCCGCCCGCCCGCCCCCGCCCGCCCGATTGGGCGGCTTTCACGCCCAATTGGGGCTGGTTTCGTCGTGGATCAGCGCTGGCAGACCACGTGATATTGGGCTACCTGTTGGTGGAGTTTGGGCTACTTTACTGTGCGTGTGCGACAGTGACAGCCATGTGAGAGAGGGAGGAGGGAGGGAGGAGGGAGGACAGAGAGGAGGAGAGAGAGAGAGAGACTGAGGGAGACTGACTGAGGGAGACAGACAGACAGACAGACAGAGAGGGGGACGGGGGGAGAATGGCGGCCACCGGGGTGAAGGCTGCCGCTGGTCCGGGGGAGAAGGTGTCCGCGGGGCCGGAGGGCGAGGAACAGCCGCGGGAACTGCCCTCAGAGGAGCTGCAGCCGCACAGGCGCCACAGCCTTGAGCACCTCGACACCCTGACCACCGTGGGTATGTACCGTCACACACACACACACACAGAGACACACACACACACACACAGAGACACCCTGACCACCGTGGGTATGTGACACACACACACACACACAGAGACACAGACACCCTGACCACCGTGGGTATGTACCGTCACACACACACACACACAGAGACACAGAGACCCTGACCACCGTGGGTATGTGACACAGACACACACACACACACACACACAGACACCCTGACCACCGTGGGTATGTGACACAGACACACACACACAGAGACACACACAGAGAGAGAGAGACACAGACACCCTGACCACCGTGGGTATGTGACCGTGACACACAGAGAGAGAGAGAGACACACACAGAGACAGAGACACAGAGACAGAGACACAGAGACAGAGACACAGAGAGAGAGACACAGAGACACACAGAGAGAGAGAGACACAGAGAGACAGAGAGACAGAGAGACACACAGACACACACACAGACCCACAGAGAGAGAGACACAGAGAGAGAGAGACACAGAGAGAGAGAGACACAGAGAGAGAGACACAGAGAGAGAGAGACACACACACACAGACCCACAGAGAGAGAGACCCACAGAGAGAGAGACCCACAGAGAGAGAGACCCACAGAGAGAGAGACCCACAGAGAGAGAGACCCACAGAGAGAGAGACCCACAGAGAGAGAGACGCACAGAGAGAGAGACGCACAGAGAGAGAGACACAGAGAGACACACATACAGACCCACAGAGAGAGAGACCCACAGAGAGAGAGACCCACAGAGAGAGAGACGCACACACACACAGACCCACAGAGAGAGAGACCCACAGAGAGAGAGACCCACAGAGAGAGAGACACAGAGAGACACACATACAGACCCACAGAGAGAGAGAGAGACACACAGACAGACACACACAGACCCACAGAGAGACACACACACACACACACACACAGAGACACACAGAGAGAGAGAGACACAGAGATATAGAGTGAAGACAAGAGAGAGAGACAGAGAGAGAGAGACAGAGAGACACAGAGAGAGAGACACAGAGACACAGATATAGAGTGAAGACAGAGACACAGAGGCAGACAGACAGGGCTGTTAGTGAGAGACACAGAGAGACAGACGGAGCAGTTGTCATTAGGTGACAGTGAAGGGGAGACGAGGAGCCATGGCCGGGGTTTTATCCACAAAGTACACAGTCAGTTCACATGACAGTGTATCCTGTGAAGCGCTTTGAGACGTCTTTGAAGACGTGACGAGGCGCTGTATCAAATGCCGGGATTAGTATTGAAGTGCCACCGAGCCTGGCGAGCAGCTGCTTGCACTCAGGCGGGGTGGGGGGCATACAGGGTGACCAACAATTCGGGAACACTAACAACAGTAACAACTGGCCCCTTGGTGCGGGGTAATGTCCGAGGGTGCTTCAAGCACTAACCACCCTGTTATCTTAAAAAAAACTTTCTTTAAGACTTATTGGTATCACGGCTTTTTGGTCAAATTGTATATAATTGTATATAACACGTTTAATTACACCTAAAATGCTGTTGGCGAGTATAACATGTTGGGTATTTTACCTCTGCACGAACTCTGTTTACCTGAGTTACAACAATAACTTGCATTTACACAGCGCCCCTCACGTAGGGTAGCGTCCTGGTGTGTAGTGTGTGTCTGCAGACAGCTCAAGTCACTTTGTGGTCTGATTTCTCAGTAACTGGTTCCTGGGCGGGGTGAAACCTGAGGCAAGTTTCCTTACTCCACATGCCTACGTGGGGAGTTACGAAACTGTTCCAGCAGTAAGTAGGAACCGGCTCGTTCGTCGATTGGAGGATCGCTTTCTGAGGGTAATAATCCCTTTAAAAAAATTAAATTCATTTTGTGATTCAATCCATGACTGTTTGTGGGAGGCTGCTGTGCGCAATTGGCTGCCGCGTTTCACCCGCAAAAATATAGTCAATTCACTTTACAGTGTATTGTGAGACGTCTCAACAACGTGGTAATGTGTTGTATAAAATGCAACGATTATTATTACTAAGATTTGTGATCCATGCAGCAAGGCGTGATCTGCCCGGCGTTTGCCTGGAGACAGCTCAGTCACTTTGTGGCCTGATTTACTGACTAAATATTGCTCCATATTGGAATATAGAGTTCTTGTGCGTCGTTTTCAGCCCCTGGGGAACGAGTGAGAGACAGAGATGAGTTTCTTCCATTTAGTGGTTTGCCAGAAATCGAACGGCAGTTTGTAGCCCAAAAGTCACCAAATACTTTGCCCCCTCCAACAAGAAGTAGTCTTCACCTACTGTGATGCGTAGCAGAATACCCTAATTTAGATGTAGTGCTTTTGAAACTGTCACAAAAGGTATTCGGGGGACGGGGGGAAATAGTTCAAATTTAAATAAAGCGCAGCCAATCTAGCAATGTTGCTCAGGGACAGGAGAGGGGTTATTTATAATAAGAATAATCCTTGCATTGGATATAGCGACTTATCATGTCTTCGCGATGTCTCAGCGTTTCAAAGAATATACTGTAAAGTGAATTGACTATTTTGTGGGTGAAATAAATCTCTAAACATTGCACCTAATTCTTGTTTCAAAACGTTTCAGTATTATTCCCACAGCTCTGCTTGTTATAGTTTTAAAGCGTCCCTTCCTCTACCGTCCTTTATTTTGCCTGCATTGATGTCCGGAGCCTCTATCTTCTCTGGGTGTCATGTTCTGGCTCTTCATTTGGGTCATGTGTCAATATAGCTTTTTAGTGGAGTAGTTTCCGGACTTGAGTTGCTCCACAATTCAAATTTGCGATCCAGCACATTACCAAAGCAGCGCTGGACTGTTGCAGACGCTGTCCCGGCCTCCAGTTTGAGTGGATGTTAAAAGATCCCGAGGCACCACTGTGTTTCTGAGAGTAATCGTGTCCTGGTTTCACTTGTGAAAACAAATCTCAAAGTTCCAGACTAATTTCGTCACTGTTGTTTATGAGATAATATTGCCAACAGTTAGCTGCCCTATCTGCTTACTTCTGCTTTTGGATGAAACACGGAGATATTTCAGCATGGTATATGACATTACATCAAATGCAGATAGTCCTATGATTATTAGTGGTAAAGGTGAGCTCTTTTAAGTTTTAATGAGTGCAATTGACTCCAAATTGGTGATACAGTGGTATATTTCATATAAAGAGGAGTATCGTAGCATAGTGGTTATCGCACTCACCTCGCCTGCGAGAGGACCGGGTTCGATTCCCGGGCGGTGCAAAACCTCACTCCACATATCTGTTTATCCAGCAGTGAGTAGGAACCAAGTTAGTGGATTGGTTTCTGCCAATGTGATAAGCAAGTGGTCTGATCTTCTCAGATATTCCTTGACACCAGGTAACACTGCTCGCTTGTGTGTGTGTTTTCTGTGCAGCTGCTTCTCACTGTAAACAAATCCACGTACCCACGTCTTCACATTTGTGTGAACGTACATTTTTGAATATGAAAGAGAACTATTATTTCATATTAATGATCTTATGCTCTTTTTAACATTTTAGTTTTCACTGATACTTGTCAGGGCCAATGTACTGTTTTGATAGTGGGGGAAGTGATGGGAAAATAGGGTTCACTTGATCCCTTTGGAATTTTCAGTATTTTGATCTTCCGTTGCATCCGCACACGTGGTTAGCTTCACTTTTTCCGGGAGAGGTTTTGCAAATTGCAGCTGCTTGTGAAAGTGAAGTGCCAGCGAATCCTTTACATGGGAGAGGAGCGTTTCTCCTGGTGTCCTGGCCGACATTCCTACAAATAGAATTGCTCATTCACTTCATGGCTATTTGTGGGGCATTGCAGTGTAAAAATTTGGCTGCCAAGTTCGCTCACGAGTAGTTAGCATTGAAAACCTCTCAGAAAACCAACTCCCTGTCCTACTGTTGTCGAAACTGATATAGTTTTACAGTTGCAAGGTATTTTTCCACATGAAAATTGTTGTTGACTGGTGTCACTGTCATTGGGGATATTCACTGGGGCAGAAAAGATGTTTTATTGTCCTTGTGGAGGTTGTCACTTGTTGACAAAGAATCAAAGTGAGAATCTGCTTCGTCTCCAGGTGCTTTGGGACCACCCCATGGGCATATATGCAGGTAACCTCATTATAATGCAGTTGTCTGGGTCTAGTGAGGATCCACACAATGCACAATCAATTCACTTTCCAGTATAGTCTGTGAAGCGCTCTGTGACGTCTCCATGACTTGATAAGGTGCTATATTAAGTGCAAGGATTACTATTATTTATTATTAGTGTCTCAGCGGCTAGATTGTCTACTGGGTGTAGGAAGTGCCATTAGTGTCAGAAAGTGTCATCAGCATTGACCCGATGATCAGAAAGACAAAAGTTTGAGGGTTCAAGCCCCACATCAGGATTTGGAACTCGCCTAACCTGACACTCCAAGGCAGTGCTGGGGAGACGCTGTATTGGTTGAAGTGCTGTCCTTCGGATGAGATGTTAAATCTGCAATTCAAAGGGGGTAAATTCAGAACAAATCTACGCCAACACTATTTCATTGAGCGAATGGTGAACCTGTGGACCGGGCTCCCTGGGGAGAGGCTGAAGCAGCAAATGTTGATTCTTTCAAACACAGATTAGATAGTTTTCCTTTAAGAAATAACATGATAGAATACAGTACTTAGGGAGTTTCGGATATATGTGCAGGCGACTGCCAGGAATGTGGAAGGCAAAGTACATGGACCTTGGTCTTCTTTTCATCTAGCATTTCCTATGTTAAACCAAGGCGCTGTCTGTCTGCCTGTTCGTGTGGATGTGAGATTCCATGACACTATTTGAACAGAGGAGAATTTTTCCTGGTGTTCAGGCCAACATTCCAACAAATTGTTCATTCACATCATGGCTGTTTGTGAGGCATTGGAGTGTGTAAAATTGGCTGCCAGGTTAACCTACAAGTTAGTCATTCCACTGTACAGCATAGACAGTGGATTGTGGAACTCACTGCCTGAAGTGGTGGTTGAATTGGATAGTATTGCATTCAAGAGGAAGCTAAAACTACACGAGGGAGAGGGCAATAGATGGATATAGGAGGGAGTAAGGAATGGGTGGAGATGGTGAGGCGTATAACACAGGCATAGTTGGATTGAGTGGCCTGTTTTCATGCTGTATATTCTTTGTATATCTTGTAATTCTTTATAAATTTTATGAAGAGCGTTGAGACATTTGCTCAAAGTGAAGTACACAATATCAAATGTAAGAATCATTTATTGTTGCCAATGTCTCAGTCTTTGAGGATGAAGGTGTTTGCCTCAGTACAGTGGAAGGTTGCTACACATTGGTAAAACTTATAATAATATAACGCTGAGGCTGTCAAACTAACTTGTTTTAAACAAATAAGGTATAATTTAAGGAACTTGCAACTTTAAAAGGGGGTGTGAGGAATGGGACTAAGTGGATAACATTCATAGTCAGCACAATCACAATGTATTTGGGGGTACGTAGGTGTTTGATACAGATGGAAATTGTATCCAAGTCAGATAAGAGTTCTACGCATTCATCTATACATGGAAATCCCCTGATATTGGAACAGGATGTACATTCTGTCTCTGGAGGTTTGCATCCTATTTACCTATTAATACTGTGCACAATTAGCTGCCGTGTTTTGCCCCAAAATATAAAGTCCTAACTACACTTTACAGTATATATCCCATGAGACGCTTTGAGACGTCACAAAGATGTGATAAGGTATTAAATGCAAGGATTATTATTAATGGGGATTTCTGTTTAGGAACATAGATTTGATTAGAAATAGATATTAAATAAAACCGGAGTGGCAGATTCGAAGTTCAGATTCCGGGATTTGAAGGTTGAGAATCAAAGAAACTATAGATTGACAAAATCTCCTCTGTAGCATTCCTGCTAAGAGGAAGAAAGAAATTTTTTGAAGAAGTTTATTAAACAGAATATAGGCTATATACTCTGTTACCAAAAGTCATGTTACCATCAACCCATAAAGAGCAGTGACTGGGCAGGATGACCCAGCCACAACGAGGCACATTTACGGTCAAAGGATGATGCAAGAATCATGCTGGTGAAGACATAAAGGGAAGTTAACACAAGAATTTGCTGGCGAAAGAAGACCAATGTCCACCCAGTTCTCCTTCCACCATCCTGGCAGTCGCTTGCACATGTCGTGTCCCAGAGTATATCATGTATCCTGAGATAATATTTCCTAACAGAAATTTATCTAATTTTAACAATAACATGTCAGATTGTTCCAAGCTTTCGTTATCCTGATGTAAAGAATTTAACTTTTAACTGAAGTCTTTATTTCTTTGAATTAATTTGAGCTCCGCTATAAGCTGTGTGACCATTTATTTAACACTTCCATAACTTTACATGAATAAAATAACTTAAAAGATACCCGACTTTGTATTGCCAAAGTGCTTGGTTTCATCTTAGTTAAGGGTTAAACCCTGTTAGATCCAGGAACCTGTTCGTCAACTTCCTAAAGACCTGGGTCCTGATGAGAAAGCTGATGTCTCTTTCTCTTCACAGAGGCCATTCTTTACTCAGAGGGGTATTTCAAATGTTACAGCACATCGAGTCTATGTTGGTGTTTTGCTCCTGATTTTTTGCATCTGATTTTTGAATATTATTTTTGCATCTAATCTGATTGTCTTGTGCTCCCTGGTTTTCTGACATAATTTTCCACTTAAGAGATGATTGCTATGACTTTGTGCGCTTGGTCAGTGTAATGCCCTCATCATCCAACCTTGTTTTCCTCAATCTGCTCATTCATTTCATTCATTTGTGCTTGGAACGTGTCTTTTTGATTCGAAATGATCGTGGATGCCCCACGGTTAGGATTAGAGGATTGCCGAA